>NC_047093.1:32927500-33227500 GCF_902459505.1 Geotrypetes seraphini
ATTACAAATGCTGCTCGATTAGGATTTCAGATTTTAGCAAAGCCTTTGGCAGTGTTCCACAAAGACGTCTAATAAATATACTGAGTGCCCTCGGGATGGGTCCCAAAGTGACGGGCTGAGTCAAGAACTGGTTGAGTGGAAGGCAACAGAGGGTAGTGATCAATGGAGATCGCTCTGAGGAAAGGGATGTTACATGTTTCCTAGGACTTTCTATCCTGCACTTTATGGCTAGCGACAGCATGCAGGAACTCCTGGAGAGATCTCTCGGTCTGGTGAGACTCCTATTGGCTTCCTGCAGGGGCTGGCGGCTAGCGACAGCATGCAGGACCTCCGGGAGAGATTTCTCGACCGGGCAAGTTGCAGTCGGGGGGGTTGACTGAGCCAGGATGTCCTGGAGGCTCCTCACCGGATTCGTCTGTGGATCTCCCGCTGCTACGCTCCGATGAGGATGGCTGCTGGAGGAAGATTCTCGGGCCTCACTTCTCTTCATGAAGTCTCTCAGTGCCCTCTTCCTTAGCTTGCGTCCACGTGGTGACATGTGCGCACAATGCAAGCCACACGGAAACCTCGAGCGCCGGATCCAATCAGTGGGCGCACAATTCATGAGGATCCAGTGTGTTCATCCTCCTCCTGCATCCCAGTTGTTTCTTTAGATGATTCAGGCATCTTCAAGTTGAGTAGAAAAGTTGTAATGGAGAGCTGTAGAAAAATCCGACCGATGGGAACGGGCGGAAACTAAAGACTGAGGATTAGGGGGAAGCAGGGGGAAATGGGTAGGGCTCGGGCATGCCCAATGGGGCCCGGGCACTGCACGTGATCAGAGAAAAAAAAAAAATAAAATCTCTCTGAGCTATTGGAGAGCTTATCCGCAAATTGGGAGGTGTTGGGACAACACCCATATGTGGCTGACTCATCCTGCTTGTCTTAGGAGAAGGGATGTTACATGTTTCCTAGGACTTTCTATCCTGCACTTTATGGTAAAAACCTTCTTGGCGGCTTACAATTCTAAATAGTATTTAGCGGATGTGCCAATTTAAAGACTAGACAGTGAGGGTAAATATTTAAATTACATTAATTAAAACGAAGGGAAAGGATGAAACATAAGGTTTGAGGTAATTACATTACATTACATTAGTGATTTTTATTCCGCTTGTGCTTTTATTTTCTTTTTCAACACTTTGCTGCAAAGCTACAAATTTTAGTTACATAACAAGAAAAGTTTTAAATTCCTATTTAAAAGATCCCAGATTAGATTCTAGTCGTATATTTCTTGGGAAGGAATTCCAAAGAGTAGGCCCGCGAACTAAAAAAGAAGCATGTCGTATATGTTCATGGACTACTGTAGTTCTTTATATGAAGGAATAACCAACTGTTTCTGATCCAAAGATCTAACCTCCTCTTTTACTAAGGCGCGCTAACCGATTAGCGCGCGATAATCTAATTAGCGCACGCTAATGCGTCCATACACTAACATGCACGCGTTAAGTGTTTAGCGCGCACTAAATCGATTAGCGCGCCTTAGTAAAAAAGGGCCTAAAGTGCTCTACATGATGAATATGGAATCAAAATTTGTGAAAGATAAAGCGAGCCGGCTCGTTTGTATTAAAGTTTTACCGTATTTTCACTCATATACCACGCCCCCGTGTAAAACGCGCACACGGGTACAGCGCGCGGGGAACTGTAATTTATGTAAATAAATTTTTATATACCGCGCACACCTGTATACCGCGCATGCCGCCCCGACTCTCCCGTCGCTGCCCGACTCTCCTTTCGCCCACCCCGACTCTCCTCTGGCCAGCCCGACTCTCCTTTAGCCCGCCCCGACTCTCCTCTGGCCAGCCCACTCTCCTTTAGCTCGCCCCGACTCTCCTCTCCCCCTTGAAGTCCTGTCCCCACCCTGAAAGCCTGATGCCCCACCGACGTCCAATTCACCCCCTCCCCCCCGCAGGACCGCTCGCACCTGCAACCCGAAGGACCGCTCGCGCTGGAACACGCACCCGCACCCTGAAGGACCGCTCGCACCCCCACAGCCTCCCCCACCGATCATGTAGAAGTTTCCTACCATCGTCCTGCTGCTTCCTCTGCCGGCGGTCCTGCCCCTTCTCTTAGCCCTGCGTCTACGCTGCTTCCTCTTCCGGCGGTCCCGCCCTTTCTCTGACGTCAGAGAAAGGGCAGGACCGCTGGAAGAGGAAGCAGCGTAGACGCAGGGATAAGAGAAGGGGCAGGACTGCCGGCAGAGGAAGCAGCAGGACGACGGTCCTTCGGGGTGCGGGTGCGAGCTGTCCTGCGGGGGGGGGGGGAATCGGAAGTCGGGGGGAACTATGTAAAAAAAAAGGGGATAACGCGCTCACGCATATAACACGCATGGTTATACACGGTTTGTAAAATCGTGTATAACACGCGCGTTATATGCGTGAAAATACGGTAAATACCAACAAAAGAATTTTATACGCAATCCTTTGAGGAACTAATAACCAATGAGCCTGCTTCAATAAAGGAGTAATATGATCATACTTCTTCGCATTATGTATTCAACGGATTGCTGCATTTTTAATTCTATGTATTCCCTTACGATTTATTCCTGCAACTAAACGATGTACCATAATAGACTTCCTTTGACCATGATTTATGATATTTACCATGTCTTACGTTTTTCATGTATACTAATGATTTCCTTATGTATATTAATTATGGTTCTGTATTTTAGATGTTTTTTAAGAACATAAGAAGTTGCCTCCGCTGAGGCAGACCAGAGGTCCATCTTGCCCAGCGGTCCGCACCCGCGGCGGCCCATCAGGCCTAATTGCCCGAACAGTGCCCCTGTCTAATTTTTCTACTGCCTCTAATCCTCTCCCTATAACTTACCTCTACTCCTATCCCTATAACTTACCTCTACTCCTATCTGTACCCCTCAATCCCTTTGTCCTCCAGGTATCTATCCAAACCTTCTTTGAAGCCCTGTAGCGTCCTCCTGCTTATCACATCCTCCGGTAGCGCGTTCCATGTATCCACCACCCTCTGGGTGAAAAAGAACTTCCTGGCATTTGTTTTAAACCTTCCCCCTTTCAATTTCTCCGAGTGCCCCCTTGTACTTGTGGTTCCCCATAATTTAAAAAATCTGTCCCTGTCTACTCTTTCTATGCCCGTCATGATCTTGAAGGTTTCTATCATGTCTCCTCTAAGTCTCCGCTTTTCCAGGGAGAAAAGCCCCAGCTTTTTCAGTCTGTCAGTGTATGAGAGGTCCTCCATACCCTTTATTAGCTTAGTTGCTCTTCTCTGGACTCTCTCAAGTACCGCCATGTCCTTCTTGAGGTACGGCGACCAGTACTGGACGCAGTACTCCAGGTGCGGGCGCACCATTGCACGGTACAGTGGCAGGATGACAAAATATATTTTGTTTGTTTTAATCTTTTAGATGATTTATCATATTCTGTATGCTTTATCATTTTAATAATTGTTTTATTTAATATGTTTACTTTAGTTTGGGATGTTCCCTGAGGAAGGCAGTGTTCTGCCAAAACCAGGATCCTAGTTGGGACTTCCCATAGGAACTTTCTCTTTTATTTATCATTTTTCAATAACATATCAAGTATCCACTTGTATAGAAAGATAAAAGTTAGGCAGAAAAATAAAATATAATACAAAATCCAATACAAAACAGATTGTTATCTGCTATCTTAACAAAGAATATATATATATATATTAACTTTAACTCAAGTCCTCAAAGATAAAGAAACCAAGATGTACAATCAGCGAGAATGTATAATATGAAATTACAAAATAAAGAACTAAAGCCTAAAGATTGATCTCTTTTCTCAGCCTATACAATCAATTAAAAAGTGCTCATATTTCCCCTCCTTTTTTCAGGGAAGCCATTGACAAGAAGGTTGTGATTTGGGTAGGATCAAAGAATACATATTTCTACATTTGATGCAATATCACACAAATGGGTGACGAAGAAAAAAGGTCGCCCCAAGAGCAGTAACTCCTGGCTTTAACAACAAAAATTCACATCGACGTTTTTGTGTATCTCGTGACAGATCTGGAAACATTTGTATCTTATACCCAAGAAATTCTTTCCGTTTATTTTTAAAGAAAAGCCCATAGGAACTTTCAATAAAATCCCTTGTGTTGTATTGTGACATCGGCTTTGCCTGTCTTTTGTTTCGCTTCTCGCTGTGCTGGGAAAAGGAAGACTCTTTTTCTGTCGAATTCCAAAGTAATTGGTGGCAGCTAAAGACCTGTGTGGTCCATCCAAACTTCTTAATAGTCACATTCATTCTCAAGGCAACAAACCAGTAATTATTATTATCATTTTATTGTCCTGTAACCCAGTCTGAGCTCCCGGGAGAACGGGATAGAAATCTAAACAAACAAATATTCATAATACTTGCTAAGTTTTAGGGCTCCTTTTACTAAGCTGTGTTGGGGCATTAACACGTGGAATAGCGTGTGCTAAAAACGCTAGCGCAGCTTAGTAAAAAGTAGCCCTTAGTATAAGATGTTTTATTCTCCCCTTCACCTCCCCCCCCCCCCCCCCCCCCCCCGCGATAGGTAAGGTTTGTAGTCAGATTATTTGAATGTGGTATAAAATACATACAATTGCTCTTGATCCTTCTTGCCGCATATGGGACGGAGACCGTTGAAGTCTGTCCAGCATAGGCTATACTGCCCCACTGCTGAAGTCGCCGTCGATGTTAACTCCAGTCCTTCCGCCCGATCCGTCTTGCCATATACTGGATACAGACCGTAGAAGTCTGTCCAGCATCGTCTTCACTTCCCCGTTTCTGGGCTTCCATTCTTGCGCATCATAAATGAAGTTCTAGTTTTTGATCTGTCGACATTCTCCCTCTTTCTATTTAGAGAATCCTTTGTGTCCATCCCACCCATTTATAAACCCTTGTCACTGTTTTTGCCTCTACCACCTCTATAGGGAGGGCATTCCAGCGCCCTCTCCGCGAAGAAGTATTTCCTGGTGTTACTCCTAAGTCTACCACCCCACAACCTCGTATTATGTCCTCTAGTTTTGCTGCTTTTCCATCTCTGAAGTAGAGCCATACTAACATTTTCTTTCCACTTCTGAGAACCATTACTTCTATCTCTGCAAGCTCCAGGTTACAAAGAATGTGTCTTTTACACTAAAATGAGTTATTTTCCAGCTACAGAATACATTACAGTTAGATATGAGCTCTCAGCACACTCAGGAGTATTGTAACATCCTAAGATATCCTATCTCTAAGAATTCACTCCTTCTCTAGTATTGATCATCCTTTCCAGAGGTGTAGCAAGGGCGAGAGGCACCCGGGGAAGAGGCACCCCCCCCCCCCCCCGCTCCTTCCCTGAACCCCCCAGCTGTCAGGGCTTCTCCAAACTGGCTCTGCGCATGTGTCATTTGCTCTCAGAGCGACTGATCGGATGAAACCGCCTTGCAAATAATTTGCATGAAAATTTCTTGGAACATCAATCGCTGTTCCAGAGTCAGCCAAGAAAAAAAAAAAAAAAAAAAATCGTCCAACAGCAACCCACACGGTCTTAACGACCGTGTTTTGTGCATCTAGCCCTCAGTGGCTGCTACCAAAGTGAAATTGGCTACAACCAATCTTGCTCACACTGTAAGCTTTTGAGCATCAGGGCCTGAAAGCAAGTGTTGGCAGCTGATTAATCCTTCCTGCTTGTCTCTCCCTCCCCCCTTCCTTTGAGGGCTCTGGATGCCTGGGAGATTAATCAGTATTTGTCCCTATTTATGGAAAGTGACAACCTTGCTGTGAACCTAGTTACGGATTGTCTCCCATTTCCACCCTCATGTTCACACAATTGGGCTCCAGCTGTGCAGAAGAGAATGTCTGGACTGGATGCATTACCCTGGTCATCCCACCCTCTTTCCACTTCCTCTGCAGTTGGGCTCCAGGTCCCAGCTGTTGCTTGAAAGCAGCTGCATCCATCTTCTTTCTACAGAATACAGGGGCCCCTCCTGGTAACTGACCTTAGTAAAGCACAGGAGGGGGCTTCAGTGAGCCCCTCCTCTCATATATATTACAAGAACACACCCAGAATGGAACAGAGCTGGCGAGAGCCCTTGGATAAGAAATTTGTAACAGGGCTGCCTTTGCCGATAGACAAAAGGGGAAAGGGACTTTTATACTGCCTTTTTGCAGTTTTACGACCACACTCAAGCAAACTGATTGTGTACCGCTCGGTTTGCGCTCAATTTCCGACCCCAGCTCGATTCACTAACCACCCTCCAGACCTCATCCACACCGTATACGATCAGGGCATGCAAATGAGTAAAAATGCATGTAAATTTCTTAGCGCGTCAATTCATGAAACCATTTCTTCCAAACCGACTGGCCTTTCCATTCCAAAAAGTTACGACCGCTGAGGACCAGTTGTTTACATCCTCGCCGGCTATTTCTGCCTAGCAACTGATGCGTGCATCTTAAGAACCCCATCAAAAATATATATCTACCCCTCCAAAAATCATAAATATATCAAAACTTTTAAATATATGTACCGGTAAATCTTCATGTACACAAGCGTTAGAAATATTTCTTTTTTTCTTGTTTGGAATGCGTATAGCGAGCGCGGGAGTGAATCTCGTATTTGTAATGCGCATTGCAAGAAAATCGCAGATTAATCCTGTGCTCTCCTTACATTTCAAATATCAATTCCAAATAACCAAAAAAAACAAAAATCAAATAAAACTATTTTATGGGCCAGCTATCCCTCCCCCCCCCTTCCTTCCAGCTGGATTATCGCGTGCATGTGATGGTAGGTGCATTCGGAGCCTGCTAATGATGTCCGCGATTAAACCACGCCCCATTTCTATGCAGTGAATTCCTAAATAGCTAGCACATGCTTCAAAACCAACCAGGATACAGTGCGCACGCGCATTGATCGAAGTTTCAGCGCTAACAGCAGCGTGTTTACGATTGGATCATTTGCATGGACAAGCTGTACTGAATCAATCAGCTACAATGACTCGGAAACGGATAGGATATGAATAGGATAGATTTTGGGACTTTAGTGAATCCTGCCCTAAGTGGTTTAGATACAGGTACTTTAAGCAGTCTATATAATGTACCTGGGGCAGTGCAGGATTAAGTTATTTGTCTACGGTCATAGGGAGCAGTGCAGGATTTGAACCCACTCAGGGTGTGAGACTGTAGCTCTAACCACTACGCCACCCTCTCCTCAAAAGCAGCTGCCCACAGGTAAACATTGATCCCTGAGTGTACTTACCACCATCATCGGCAAGGTCTGTGTTCATGGCTTTGGCGACTTCTGACTCCTGAGTTTCCTCCTGCAAGACAAGAATATGAAGCCTAAGAGTTCTGGTCTGAGTTTATTATTTTAGACCTAAATCAACACTGTCCAAATATAGTCCAAGCCTAGGCAATCACAAAAAGGCTGAATATTACTGCAGACTGATACAGTCTATGTAATTTAGTTTTCCTTAAGATAAATTATTTTTTGTAGGAAACTAATTTATCACATTTTAGATGATGGCAGGAAAAGAACTTGCCCACCAGTCTGTCCAGTTTTTCTGTCCACAGTTTAAGGATACATCTGAGCTGCCAGCCCTAGCACGAGACTACCTATAAGATTTCTCTTTCTCATTTGTACTCTTGCCTTGGAAAGAGGAGCATATAAGATTCCCACTTATTTTCTCACCGGACCAACGTTTATTTAAGACTATTTAATGTACCACTCGCACATCTAACCATGGTTTTGTGATAGGCTATCAATTATCCCTTGGACTGTTCCAGACTTTACCTGGACTCTTCGGGATTTCAAATTAAATCACCAGGTTCTTGAAGAAACCTGAGTTCTAGCAGCAGAGGAAGGGAGAATAGCAAACAGGAAGTGATGTCAGAGGAAGGTCTGAGGCCAGTGTGAGCAGCAGGGGGAGACCTTGCTCGCTGCTGGTGACAAGTAGAAAATAACATAAGAATAGCATTCCTGGGTCAGACCAATGGTCCATCTAGCCCGGTATCCTATCTTCATGAGGCCAATCCAAGTTACAAGTACCTGACAAAAACCCAAATAGCCACTGAATTGGAAGCCAAGAACAGGCCTCAACGACGGACATACAACAAAGGAGTAATGAGGATAAGCTTGAGTCTTTGAGCCATAGTGGCATATCTACAAATAAAGTGATTTTTGGAACCATTCACCCTTGGATGAATATTTGACATCTTATCCTCACGACTCCTTTATTGTGTGAAAAACCCAAATAGTGGCAGCATTATATGCTACCGTCCCGTGTCTGTCTCAACAGCGGACTTTTGACTTTTCCTCTAGGAAATCTTTGTTCAAACCTTTTTTTCAAACCAGTTACATTAACTGCTATTGGATGTGGTTACTAGAGAATGAAACGGTGACAAAATTCATCACCGTTCCCGTCTCCGCGGATAACCACGGGAAACCAAGGGGTCCGTTTATCAAGCTGCGGTAGGGGTTTAACGCACGTTAGTTGTTTAGCCGGCCGTGGGGGTTAGCGCGTGATGAAATGCCCGACGCGCTAACCCCGCTAGTGCAGCTTGCTAAAAAGACCCCCAAGTCATTCTTTAAAGAGAAAGGGGAAGAATCAGATATGACTGGGTACAACTACTGACCTTCAAGCTTTACTTTGAAGGATGCTGGTATAGAAGCAATGAGGTTGAGGTAGACACTAAAAATGACACGGATTGGTGTCACCGTGTCATTCTCTAGTGGTTACATCTCAGCATCCTGAAGGAAAATGACAATGGGGACAATGATGGGGTTTCCCGCGGGGGCGGGAACAGTGACAAATTTTATCACTGTGTCATTCTCTAATTACAATTGCGATGCGTGTCTTTTTGCCTTTTATGAATGAATGGAAATTGCATAGAGTAATTATAAAAATAAATCATAAAAATAAAAAAAGAAGAGAACTTGCACTATTGCTGTCACAATTAGAACTAGTTTGGCCGTTAACAAGAGAGCTATATTCATCAGTTGTAGACGGTTCATAGACAACCCCGTGAAAGACAAAGGTGCGCGCCGACAACTGAGCGCAAGACGGAGGCGCGCGCCGAAGAAAATTACAGTTTTTAGGGGCTCCGACGGGGGGTTTGTTGGGGAGCCCCCCCAGTTTACTTAATAGAGGTCGCGCCGGCGTTGTGGAGGGTTTGGGGGGTTGTAACCCTCCACATTTTACTGTAAACTTAAGTTTTTCACTAAAAACAGGGAAAAAGTGAAGTTTTCAGTAAAATGTGGGGGGTTACAACCTCCCAAACCCCCCCAACGCGGCGCGATCTCTATTAAGTAAAGTGGGGGCATTCCCCCCCCACGCCCCCCCCCCCCGGAGTCCTAAAAACAGTAATTTTCTGTGGCGCGCGCCTCCGCACTGCGCTCGATTGTCTGCGCGCGCCTCTGTCCCAGCGCGCTTTTGACAATGCGCCTGGAGACGGGAAAATACACCGCGGGTCCCGAGTATGGGTCATGGGTAGTGTGACCATATGGCTCCAGAAAAAAGGGGACGGATTGAGACATCCGGGTTTTACTTCCATTGAAAGCAATGGAAGTAAGGAGAACAGATTGAGACATCTTGGTTGCTTTCAATGGAAGTAAAACCCGGATGTCTCAATCCGTCCCCTTTTTTCTGGAGCCATATGGTCACACTAGATGGGTCGAAGGTGTGATGGGTCACATGAGTCAGGGGTCACCAAAAGATGACCCACTGTCAGCTCTGGAGACACCATCCCAGCCCATCTGTTACTACTTGAAATGTCCATTAGACTTATCATTTATCATGAAAGGAATATAAAGGCTGGCTGAATAGATGAACTGTACCAATATTTTTTTCCTGTAGATATTAGAATAAAAGTAATGCCATGTCTATTCTGAAAACCAAAAAATTCTTATCCATCTACCTCACTGGTATTTTTGGAAGGTGAACAGTGTGCTTAGGAACATTTTTGTCTAATAGCAAAAAAGTTTTTACAGTTAAAGGAAAAATGAAGTCATCTTGATGGAGAAGCAAACACAGGATTTGGTCATCCTCTCGGCTTCATGTGTTGAGGACTTAACAGGAAAACAAGGATGTCTCTTGTGTTCCAGCAGTACAGAACACACCAATGAAATGGGGAGCAGGGAAAGGAACATAAAACAGTGTTAAATTTGCTGTAATACTGCTACTGTTTATTCTCGTAGCAACCTCACTAGGCCTCCACCAGGGATTCAATTCCTTCCATAAATAAACCAGTTTATAAAATGAGAACTGTCAAGATGGCTGACTGGCACAACCTTGTATAACCATTCAAAGTGCCACAGAAGAGCACTTTCATTATTATCTTTTTTTGGGGGGGAGGGCAAATTACTAATAGAAGGCAATGGACCCAGAGGACTGAAAAAGAAAGGACCTTTATTTCAGAGAGGTCAGGTTACCAAATTTTCCATTTGGAAAATCTGGACCCCCTAGACCCGCCCCGCCCCCAGACACACCCAGTTCCACCCATCCCCGCCCTGCCCCAGTCCTGCCCCAATCCCAATCCAACCCTATCCTCACCCCCCACCCACTGCCTGCTCTCGTCAGCCTGACGGCAATTTGATAGAAGCTTTTCAAAACACAGACAAAGTGCCAGGTTTTGAAAAGTCATCTGGACCCCGGGACATGTCCTCAAAAGGAGGACATATCCGGGGAAATCTGGATATCTGGTAGCCCTAAGAGAGGCCATTGCCTTTGCTATGCAATTAATAAGTCCATGCAAATCACCTAATCAATGATGCCCGGCCTTGTTGAAGCATCTTCTCTCTAATAATTTAACCCTTCAATCTCCTTGCTCAACCGGTCCTGGACCTAATGGGCTGGTCTGACCTAGCAGAGGCACTGCTTATGTGCTTCTCTTTTGAGTTTGCCAATGATGGTTCTAATTGGTACCAACTTCTATCTTAGAGATGGACACTCTTGTCTACCGAATTGGATTGGGGACATTGTCATGGGTTGATCAAAGTTTTGATGTTTTGTATGTACCTATTAGGAGACTCTCCATTCCTGGGAACAGGCAAAAAAAAAAAAAAAAAATCAACCAACTACTAAGGGCCTCTTCTATCAAACTGCACTAGCAGTTTTTAGCGCAGAGAGCCACGCTGAATGGCCCACGCTGCTCCCGACACTCATAGGAACTCTATGAGTGTCAGGAGCAGCGCGGTTCACCGCGCTACAAAATGCTAGCACAGTTTGATAGAAGAGGCCCTAAATCTTTAAGATTATTTGCTCTCATTAAAAAATTGTCCTGGGTATTCATGGGACCTTTCACCATTCGCCTCTTGGTTATGGTCCCAAAGTTGGCTCATCCACTAGATGGACTAAACATCTTCTAGGATGGCAGGTATCTGGGTAGGTAGAACCGACGTTTCGGCCATCACAGCTTTCTTCAGACTTCGCATATACATATGTATATGAAGGAGGTGCTGAAAAGTTCTCAGCCCAACCAAGAAGAGAATGACATGGATATAGTTCAATCAATGATCTGAAACAATGTTTGGGGGTAGTGGTGGCAAAAATCCCACAGTGGCAATAGCAAAAAAATGTCACATTTAAAGGAAAAATGAAGTCATCTTAATGGAGAAGCAAACACAGATTTGGTCATCTTCCCAGCTTCATGTGTTGAGGTCTTAACAGGAGAACAAGGATGCCTTGTCCCCTACTTCTCTGACATATCTCCATGCCCCTCTTCCATAACCCCTGCTGTTTTCTGTCCATGGTTTCTTATTCCGAGATGCTTTTAATCAAACCTAAAAGCATCTTCTCTCTCTCCCTTCGTCCAGCAAGCTTCCATTATTCCATTATTTTAATGTTCCCCTCCCTTTTGTTCAATCCTCCCCCCCACTCTCTCCTTTTCTTCTACTCAATGTAACTTTTTCCCTTTCCACATTTACTGCCCTCACACTCCAGTTCGTTAAGTTTTTGTCATTTATGTTTAACTTAAGACATCTTTTTGCACATACTGCTACATTTAATTCTTTTTTTATAATTTTATTGTAAACCGGCCAGACAATTGTTTGATGGTCGGGATATTAAAAACCAATAAACTTGGAAACTTGGAAACATGGTTAACAATTAACACATCAAGCTTTAAGAAACAAAAAGTCTGCAGCTCTGACAGTGCTACCCATATATTGAAAGGGTTGAGCTGACCTTACCCTGCTTCCCTGCTCACAAGAGCAGAACGAAATTGTATGTTATGCACCAGGCTCATAACTAAAGGTGGATGAGAGGGGCAGAAAAATGAACTTAAGCTAGTAGCAGATCAAGAGCTCTGAACAGTAGAAAAAGGAAAGAATGAAAAAAAAGAGACTTTGAATCAGAGTAGATCAAGGACTGGAGGGAGAGTGGAGACAAATACTCTCGACTACTCTGAATGCAAAAGTGTTTAGATCCAGCTAACTATGCACTGCCATGATTGTTGCAGTTGTTTCGGCCATCAAGGCTTTCTTCAGGGTGTGCTGTGAGGTCTTCAGTTTGTCTATATATATCTCTCTATATAAAACCCTAAGTGCGCATGCGCTGTTGACAGATCGTGATTCCTGGTGCCGTGAGGTGTGCTTCTGTGCTAGTCCTCACGGCGCCTGCGCTAGCTGGAGGCGCGTGCGGTGGCTGGAGGCGCGTGAGCATGCAGCTCTTTCAATGCATGGAAACTTGTTGGAACATCGATTGCTGTTCCACAATTGGCCAAAAAATTAGCCAACAGAGACTCACAGTCAATCTATTATATTTCTAAGAAGGCATGGAGTTACACTTACAACCTGCAGAAGGCATGGGGCGGGGGTAACAGGGCTGGCTTAAGGAAATGTGGCATCCTAAGCCAACTTTTGCATCAGTGCCCTCCCCCCCCCCCGCCCCAATACTTCCCCATCTATCTCAAATCTCCCCCCTCCCAATGCTGGTGATAAAGAACACTAAAATCCTGAACCTCATCCAACATCTCCTTCCTCCCAAACTGCAGAGGAATAGAGAGGGAAGGATGCCCAAAGGGGATTTTGGCACCCTTTATCACTGGCACCTTGGTCCATAGATTGAGTCAGCCACGGTAACCTACATGGAGCAGCAGTTGCAACACTTAACGAGCAGATCAGATGGGCCATTTTGGGTTTCTTTTATCAATCATTACTATGCTCCAGAAGTCACAACTGAAGTTACCAATTGGAATTTTATATTTTATTAACATTTCATATACCACTTAAGTATATTACAGATCTAAGCGGTTTACGATAAAATACAGGAACTTAGAACCCACAGGTCTCTCGTTTCTTTTCACGTGTTTCATTTATATTATTTTTAGTTCAGAGGGTTTTGATTACGAGACCTTGATTTGACAGAGCGACATAGATGAAAACATTAAATAAAATTCCCAAATGCTGAGAGAGCATGAGGCCAAATTGGTTGTAACATGAAGCAAGGAGTAGGAGACAAAATACCATGCCAGCCATCTGAGTGTCAGGAATCCAGGAATCACCTGGGAGCTATTACGCACACAGTGGTGTAGTAAGAGGGGGCGGGGAGGGGGGTCCACCCAGGGCACCATGTTGGTGGAGATGCCAGCACCCCTCTTCCTCTTTGCCCCCCCCCCCTCTTCCCACTTCTCTCCTCGAGAGGCGCCCAGGGTGGTGGGGCCCTGCTCTTGTCTCTGCCCCCGCTCCTTCCCTGAACCCCCTGCGGCACGTGCACCCCCTTCCCTTCCCCCTACCTCTAGTTCACCGCTGCGAGCAACAACTTCAATGTGCTCCTTGCGACCGTGTCGTTTTTCCCGCTGATGTCACTTCCGGGCACCGCACAAGGCGGTGAAGTTCTTGTTGCTCACTGCAGTGAACAACTAGAGGCACTGGGGAAGGGGAGGAGTGCACGTGCTGCAGGGAGGGGATCAGGGAGGGAGTGGGGGGCAGAGACAAGAGCAGGGCACCACTGTCCCGGGCGCCTCTCACCTTCACCACGCCACTGTACGTACAGAACGATCTGCATAGTCACTGCTGCCACCACCCAAAATTCTGAAATCAACAGAGATGGCTCAACACAAAAAAATGCACAAAAGGACCTAAAAACATAAGCATTGCCATACTAGGACAGACCGAAGGTCCATCAAACTCAGTAAGTCCAGTATCCCGTTTCCAACAGTGGCAAATCCAGGTCACACGCTATGTTCCCCTCTGAGTATATCAGCAATCGCTCATACATTCTAGAGGCATCGCTCACAGATTTTATATGGTTGCTCACAAAATTACGTGCAAATCTGGAAAACTGCTGGTTTGTAGAATTTGTCACTCACACGAAAATAAGTTTGCACTCACCCAGCCAGTCCTTAGAGCAGTGCCTCTCAAACTTCTATAGCTCCGGCACACTAAATGGGGCAAATGTTTTTCGCAGCACGTTTTAATTGAAATTATAAAACCACCAGAAAATTAAAATTTGAGAGTAATTTATTTAAAGTTCTTTACGCTATATATAGGTAATTGTAACAACAGTGAAATTAAAGTAGAGAGAATATAAATGCTAATCAATGCGATGGATGTGCTTGTTTTTGAGTGCAAATTAACTCAAAACAAGGCTCGATAGTCGACAAGCAAACATGCATTTCATCATCCACCATTGTTCTTTTTTTAATGTAATTTCTGTCAGAGCTGAAACTCCAAGTTTGTAAAGATAAAAAGTTAACAAATTATACGAGGCTGCATGTCTTAGTGCTGCTCCCGGGCCTCACTTTAATTGGCTGAGTAGCATCTGCCTGATGCCTGCTCAACCAATCAAATTCAAAACAATGCTCTCAATACTTTTAGTGGGTAGGGCAAATCCCCTGAAGGCTCTGAACGCACACCACTGCAGTAGAGAGTTTTACAGCAGACTGGCGAGGTAAATGCTCCAACACTCATTCAATTTCTATGATCATCGGAGCATTTACCTTCAGATAAAACCCTCTACTGCAGTTTGATAAAAGGAGCCCATTATCCCTTAAGAATCAATAACAGAGCTAGGGATATAAAGTAGAGAGCTGCATGGGAACGGGGATGACGGGAATCCCGCAGGACCCATGGGTTCCCCCTTTGGGTCATGGGGATCCCCTGGGGACGCCCCCTAGGGTCGTGGGGATCCCGTGGGGACGCTCCCTAGGGTCGCGGGGTTCCTGCGGGGTTGGATGCACTCGAGCTGCGAGACTTGTTTTCTTTTCCCTACCTGCCCTGTCGCAGCACACAGCCGACCCGGAAGTCTTCCACGATGTAGGTGCTGACGTCGGAGGGAGGGCTTAAGCAAAGCCCTTCCTCCCTCCGACATTAGCGCTGACATTGGGAAGACTTCCGGTCGGCTGTGTGCTGCGGCAGGGCAGGTAGGGAAAATTCAAGGCATTAGCGTACCAAGGGGGGGCAGGAGGGGGCGGTCCGCCCCGGGGTAGCCTTAGGGGGGGGGGGTGCAGAGCCGGCCAGAATCCCTTACCTTCGTGGCGCTTTCCCCCGACCGACCGACAACAGGCCCGGTCCGACAAAACTCCCTGCCCTGTAGCCGCGAATCTAAATTACCTTCTTACAGCAGCTGGATTCAGGGCAGGGAGGTTTGTCGGACCGGGCCTGTTTTGTTGTCGGTCGGGCAGGGAAGCGCCATGAAGGTAAGGGGCAGGGAGGGAGAAAGGGAGGAAAGGTGGAGTAGAGAGGAAAAGACGCTTAAGGGAAATGGGTAAAACTGAGGGAGGAGAAGGACGCTGAAAGCACTGGGGAATACAGAGGGGGGGAGAAGGACGCTGAAAGGACATGGGGAAGACAAAGGAGTGGAGAAGGACGCTGAAAGGACATGGGGAAGACAGAGGGGGGGGAGAAGGATGCTGAAAGGACATGGGGAAGACAGAGGGGGAGAAGGACACTGAAAGGACATGGGGAAGACAAAGGGGGGAGAAGGATACTGCAAGCACATGGGGAAGATGGGGGGGAGAAGGACACTGAAAGGACATGGGGGATGACAGAGGAGGAGAAGGACACTGAAAGGACATGGGGAAGATGGGGGGGAGAAGGATGCTGAAAGGACATGGGGAAGATGGGGGGAGAAGGATGCTGAAAGGACATGGGGAAGATGGGGGAGAAGGATGCTGAAAGGACATGGGGAAGATGGGGGAGAAGGATGCTGAAAGGACATGGGGAAGATGGGGGAGAAGGATGCTGAAAGGACATGGGGAAGAAGGAAGCTGAAAGGACATGGGGAAGACAGAGGGGGGAGAAGGATACTGAAAGCACATGGGGAAGACAGAGGGAGGAGAAGGATGCTGACAGGACATGGGGAAGATGGGGGGGAGAAGCATGCTGAAAGGAAATGGGGAAGAGAGAGTGGGGAGAGGATGCTGAAGGGAAATGGGGAAGAGAGAGTGGGGAGAGGATGCTGAAGGGAAATGGGGAAGAGAGAGTGGGGAGAGGATGCTGAAGGGAAATGGGGAAGAGAGAGTGGGGCGAAGACGCAGGCAAGGAAGAAGACAGAGATGCCAGACTATGGGGGAGCAGAGGGAAGAAGATGGGTGCCAGACCAATTTGGAAGGGGGAGAAAGGGAGAGGCACAGTAACAGAGCAAATGGAAGACGCAGAGAGAAGAGAGATAGTGGATGGAAGGAATTGAATGAGAACATGAGGAAAGCAGAAACCAGGCAACAAAGGTAATTTTACATTTCTTTTTTTTTTTTTTCTTGCTTCAGGATAAAGTAGTATATTAGTTGTGTTCATAAAAATTTATAAACATTAGAGGCTCTGGTAGAAACCCGTTTACAATGTATGTATTCTTCCCAATTAATAAAGTCTCTTTGTTTATTTGTACATGGGTTTCTACCAGAGCCTTTAATTCAGTAGCATAATTAACTGAAATAACTATTTCTGAAGTTTATAGGGACGGGCGGGGACAGAGGGGATTCCTCGCGGGGACGGGTGGGGATGGAGGGGATTCCTCACGGGTACGGGTGGGATTTCTGTCCCCACGCAACTCTCTAATATAAAGTAACCGACTCACACACAGTCAGTGCCTGTGCTGGGATTAGACACGAGACACAGGAGTTAAAGTGATTTTACTAGGATCTGGGGATTAGAACAAGGACGCACAACATATAATATGTTCATATAATGCTGTGGTGATCGTAGCACCGAGGTACCCCCCCCCTCTTCAAACCCAGCATGCACCCAAAAAGAGGGAGAGAGAGGAAGGATAAAAAGTTCCAAACGGTAACAAAGCCTTGATTGCTTTAAGCTCAAGTTAGGATAACTACTGTATAAAAGATAAAATTAAAACTAAAATTACTTGCTGTTAGTTTTCAAGGACCAATCACGTCAAAGAATGATGCTTGTCTGAGCAGTTGTATCCTTACGCACACAGATGCTTATAACATTGACAGACTCTTGCATATGTGACATACATGGCATCTATTCTAGTGCATACTTATGAAGGAAATTTTTTAAAATAAGTAAAATTCTGGAATCTCTTGTGACAGACTCGGAATCTCTTTGGGGCACACCACTATGCCGTGGCACACAGCTTGAGAGACACTGCCTTGGAGGGAGCATTGGTCATATGTACTTGGCAAGATTCCCAAAGAGTAAAACAGATTGTATGCTGTTTATCCTAGAAATAAGTAGTGGGTTTTCCCAAGTCCATCTTAACAATGGTTTATGGACTTTTAGGAAATGATCCAGATCTTTTTTTTTTTTTAACCCTGCTAAGCTAACTGCTTTTACCACCATCTCTGGCAATGAATTCTAGAGTTCAATTACATGTTGAGTGAAGAAATATTTTCTCCAGTTTGTTTAAAATGTACTACTTAGTAGCTTCATTGCATACCCTCTAGTCCTTGTAGTTTTGGAAAGAGTAAAGATTCAGGTCTACTCATTCCACTCCACTCAGCATTTTAGAGACTTCTTGCATATCTCCCCTCAACTGTCTCTTCTCACAGATCAACAGCCTTAGCCATTTTAGCCTTTAGACATATGTTGTATGGATAGTGCCAGAGATTCCACAGTCCACCTTTAGGTGGTAATTCAATAAATTGGCACCTAGACCTACACACCACTTACACATATTATAGGCATCAACAATTAGTAGTTATGAGTAAATTTGCACTAGGCGCTATTCTATAAAATATTGCTTAAGTGCTAGAGACTCTATATCAGGGATGTCAAAGTCCCTCCTGGAGGGCCGCAATCCAGTCGGGTTTTCAGGATTTCCCCAATGAATATGCATGAGATCTATTTGCATGCACTGCTTTCATTGTATGCTAATAAATCTCATGCATATTCATTGGGGAAATCCTGAAAACCCAACTGGATTGCGGCCCTCCAGGAAGGACATAAGAACATAAGAAGTTGCCTCCACTGGGTCAGACCAGGGGTCCATCGCGCCCAGCAGTCTGCTCACGCGGCGGCCCATCAGTTCCATGACCTGTAAGTGATCTTGTCTAAAACCTTTCAATACCCTTTCATACTCCTATCTCTGCCTCTATCTATATCCCTCAATCCCCGTATCCTTCAGGAACTTGTCCAATCCCTCTTTGAATCCTCTTAATGTATTCTGTACTATTACATCCTCCGGAAGCGCATTCCAGGTGTCCACCACCCTCTGAGTGAAGAAAAATTTCCTAGCATTGGTTCTAAACCTGTCCTCTTTCAATTTCTCTGAGTGCCCCCTTGTTCTTGTAGTTCCCAATAGGCTGAAGAATCTGTCCCTTTCCACCTTCTCTAAGCTGCCAGAAGGATGCTGGGCTGTATAAAGAGAGAAGTAGTCAGTAGAAGGAAGAAGGTGTTGACGCCCCTGTACAGGTCATTGGTGAGGCCCCACTTGGAGTATTGTGTTCAGTTTTGGAGACCGTATCTGGCGAAAGACATAAGAAGACTTGAGGCGATCCAGAGGAGGGCGACGAAAATGATAGGAGGCTTGCGCCAGAAGACGTATGAGGAGAGACTGGAAGCCCTGAATATGTATACCCTAGAGGAAAGGAGAGACAGGGGAGATATGATTCAGACGTTCAAATACTTGAAGGGTATTAACGTAGAACAAAATCTTTTCCAGAGAAAGGAAAATGGTAAAACCAGAGGACATAATTTGAGGTTGAGGGGTGGTAGATTCAGGGGTAATGTTAGGAAATTCTACTTTACGGAGAGGCAGTGGCGTACCAAGGGGGTGGGAGGGGCGGTCCACCCCGGGTGCCAGCCCTGAGGGGGTGCTCCCGGCCTTGCCGTTCAGTCCCCCCCACCCCCGAAGGACCGCTCGCCCCACTGACCTTCCTGCACCACCTGTGAAGCAGCCCGCAGCAGGATCGCGACGTCAGCAATCCCTGAGCTGCTTGGGCGCTGCTTCCTGCGCCGCGATCCCGCCCCTCCTCTGACGTCAGAGGAGGGGCGAGACCGCGGCGCAGGAAGCAGCGCCTAAGCAGCGCAGGGATAGCTGACGTCGCGATCCTGCTGAGGCTGCTTCATAGGTGGTGCAGGAAGGTCAGTGGGGCGAGCGGTCCTTCGGGGGTGGTGGTGGGGGGGACTGAACGGCAAGGCCGGGAGCATAGGTAGTGCTGCTTCATAGGTGGTGCGGGGAGGCTAGGGGGGCGAGCGGTCCTTCGGGGTGGGGCGGGCGGGCGGGCAGGCAGGCTTTCAAGGGGGAGGGGGGTGACAGACAGGCAGGCAGGCCTTCAAAGGGGGACAGGCCTTCAAGGGGGGGGGGCAGGCAGGCCTTCAAGGGGGGGACAGGTCTACAAGGGGGTGGGACAGGCCTTCAAAGGGGGGGAACAGGCCTTCGGGGGGGGGTGCAGGCCTTCGGGGGGGGTGCAGGACTTCGGGGGGGACAGGCCTTCAAGGGGGGGGGACAGGCCTTCAAGGGGGGGGACAGGCCTTCAAGGGGGGGGGGACAGGCCTACAAAGGGGTGGGACAGGCCTTCAAGGGGGGTGCAGGCCTTCGGGGTGGTGCAGGCCTTCGGGGGTGGTGCAGGCCTTCGGGGGGGGTGCAGGCCTTCAAGGGGGGGGGGACAGGCCTTCAAGGGGGGGACAGGCAGGCAGGCCTTCAAGGGGGGGACAGGCCTACAAGGGGGTGGGACAGGCCTTCAAGGGGGGTGCAGGCCTTCGGGGGGGTGCAGACCTTCAAGGGGGGACAGGCCTTCGGGGGGGTTGCAGGCCTTCAGGGGGGGGGACAGGCCTTCAAGGGGGGGGACAGGCCTTCAAGGGGGGGGACAGGCCTTCAAGGGGGGGGACAGGCAGGCAGGCAGGCCTACAAGGGGGGGACAGGCCTACAAGGGGGAGACAGGCCTTCAAGGGGGTGGGACATGCCTTCAAGGGGGTGGGACAGGCCTTCAAGGGGGGTGCAGGCCTTCGGGGGAGGGTGCAGACCTTCAAGGGGGGGACAGGCCTTCAAGGGGGGGACAGATCTTCAAGGGGGGGACAGGCCTTCAAGGGGGAGGGACAGGCCTACAAGGGGGTGGGACAGGCCTTCAAGGGGGGTGCAGGCCTTCGGGGGGGTGCAGGCCTTCAAGGGGGTGCAGGCCTTCAAGGGGGGGACAGGCAGGCAGGCCTTCAAGGGGGGGACAGGCCTACAAGGGGGTGGGACAGGCCTTCAAGGAGGGTGCAGGCCTTCAAGGGGGGTGCAGGCCTTCAAGGGGGTGCAGGCCTTCGGGGGGGGGGTGCAGACCTTCAAGGGGGTGGGACAGGCCTTCAAGGGGGGGACAGGCATTCAAAGGGGGGACAGGCAGGCAGGCAGGCCTACAAGGGGGGGACAGGCCTACAAGGGGGAGACAGGCCTACAAGGGTGTGGGACAGGCCTTCAAGGGGGGTGCAGGCCTTCGGGGGAGGGTGCAGACCTTCAAGGGGGGAGACAGGCAGGCCTTCAAGGAGGGGGACAGGCCTACAAGGGGGAGGGACAGGCCTTCAAGGGGGAGGGACAGGCCTTCAAGGGGGTGGGACAGGCCTTCAAGGGGGGACAGGCAGACCTTTAAGGGGGGACAGGCAGACCTTTAAGGGGGGACAGGCCTTTGGGGGGGACCCTGGTTTAGAAGTACACGGAGGGAAGGGGGTGTTCAAAGAGATGTGCATATGCCAAACTTTGGGGGGGGAGGAAGAAATAATGGGTCTGAAAATAGAGGAGAGGGAGAGAGATGATGGACCATGGGATTTAGGAAGGGAAGGAACTGAAAGGGAGAGAAATTGGACACAAGGGATGGTGTGGAGGAGGGATAGAGATACTGGATAGGAGGGTAATTGGGAAAAGAAAGGGAGAGATGGTGGACTCTGGGGTGGTGGGGAAGGAGGGAGAGATGTCGGATGAAAGGGTAGTTAAGAAAAGGTGGATCTGTGGAGGGAGATGAAAAAAAGGAAAGATACCAGACTTCCTGGGGAGGGGAGGGAAATGGAAAGGGAGGACAGAGTTGACAGATGGATTGTTAGCATGTAGAAAGAAGAAAGAAGGAGACCCTGGAAAGCAAGTTATCAGAAGAAAACCAGAGCCTTGGACCAACAAGATTTGAAATATAACCAGACAACAAAAGGTAGAAAAATTAATTTTATTTTCTGTTTTGTGATTATAATATGTCAGATTTGAAATGTGTATCCTGACAGAGCTGGTGTTGGACTGCAAACGTGAGCTAGGATTTAACAGAGAGAGGAAAAGTCCTTTTTGTTTCTTTATTTTATTTACACCACAGCGCCAGTGTGGTTAGGAGAAGCCAAAGGGGGTGAAAAAGCTGTAAAACCCACCAGGAGTTTTGAAAAAAATCACCCAACTGGGCAGGAAAATCGAATTGAAAAACCAATTCAATAGGCTGAATCGAATCGAAATTTTTTTTCCTGAATCTGGCAGCATTAGTTTGTGCTACTGTCTTAGACTTTAGGACCTGGGATTGGGGAGAGATGGCATCCTCAGTACTTTATAATGCAAGTGAAACGAGGATTTGGTCAGACTTTTGAAGGGTCTGCAGAAAAAAAATATTGTATAGGCCGGGGACATGAGACAGCAGGAAATGGGAACTTTTCTTCCTTCTATTTTTGTGAATGGAAAGGCTGAGGATGTCAGAGTTCATTTAAAATATGTGCTTTATAAGAAAATATAATAATGTGTTTTATAAAGTTTATAGCATAGCTGGCCTACCCAGTGAGGTGTTCCTAGTGGTGGTGGTGGCAGCGTGTCAATATGTTGAGAGGAAGAGGTGGTCTTGGAAATTCTGCTGAGCAAACTCCGGGCCCATTTCCACCCCCCAGTTAGTCCACTCCACTCAACTGGTTCACACACTGAGTGGGTCTTTGGGTGTTGTTTTGGGATCTCTTCCAGTGGTTTATCAGTATCTCCTTCTGGTCCAAGGAAGGAAACTTTGTTATCCTTAGCATTGACCTACAGAATATGTTTGTAACAGCGCTGCTTGTGTGGCATTAGGCTATGTAGTGATCGAAAGAAAAAAACAGACCTTTGTACATTTTTGCACTATATGGTGGGTGTATGAGGAGATTCACATTTCCTGCACAGCTAAGTCCATGTGAAGTTACCTTGTGCTGTATTTGACATCTAGCAAGGTCTCTGTTTGAAAGGAAAGATCTAAACTTAAAAATGAAGTGGCCAGAAGTTATGGTAAAAGCAGAGAGTGTAGCTGGTTTTAAGAAAGATTTGGACAAATTCCTGGAGGAAAAGTCCATAATCTGTTATTAAGACATGGGGGAAGTGTCTGCTTGCCCTGGATCGGTAGCATGGAATGTTGCTACTCTTTGGGTTTTAACCAGGTATTAGTGTCCTGGATTGGCTACCATGAGAATGGGCTACTGGGCATGATGGACCATTGGTCTGACCCAGTTAGGCTATTCTTATGTTATGTTCTCATCTGTAGGGGCCTTTGTTTTCACTTCTTATTTTAATGTATTTTTTTTCTGGGAACTTATCAGTGTTTTTTATAATGGGAACAAAAATGGAAGAGAATTAATGTGTGTGGGATGAGGGGGTAACTAATTTCTTCAGCTAAATAATTCAATCCACTTCAAACAGACATAGGAGAACTCACGCACCATTCACACACCCTCCAACCAAAAATGTCAAAAGAAAAAAACTGTTCGACAACCTCCTAGCCATTCGAGCTGCAACACTCGACCCCCAACTCTACAACCAATTGACATCGACCACAGACTGCAAAACCTTCAAAAAGAAATAAAAACCCTTCTATTCAAAAAACACATAAAACCGAATTAACACAATGAGAACTGTCCCAAGCATCACCTGCAACTACTCCATATGTACTTCTGATGTCATGACAATTCAGACATAATTTATGTTATGTTATGTTTGGAATATAAGAAAATTTTCACTGCCTGTTTCTATTCTGACCATTTATTCCGTTTCATGGTCATTACAGAAAATATTTTTTTACATGGGGGGGGGTGTCAAAAAATGATGGGCCCCGGGTGCCACATACCCTAGGTACGCCACTGCGGAGAGGGTAGTGGATGCCTGGAATGCGCTCCCGAGAGAGGTGGTGGAGAGTAAAACTGTGACTGAGTTCAAAGAAGCGTGGGATGAACACAGAAGATTTAGAATCAGAAAATAATATTAAAGATTGAACTAGGCCAGTTACTGGGCAGACTTGCAGGTCTGTGTCTGTGTATGGCCGTTTGGTGGAGGATGGGCAGGGGAGGGCTTCAATGGCTGGGAGGGTGTAGATGGGCTGGAGTAAGTCTTAACAGAGATTTCGGCAGTTGGAACCCAAGCACAGTACCGGGTAAAGCTTTGGATTCTTGCCCAGAAATAGCTAAGAAAATTAAAAAAAAAAAAAAAAAAATTTAAATTGAATCAGGTTGGGCAGACTGGATGGACCATTCAGGTCTTTATCTGCCGTCATCTACTATGTTACTATGTATGTTATTATCTTGTAAGTCTCTATCATGTCTCCTCTGAGTCTCCGCTTCTCTAGGGTGAAGAGCCCCATCCTTTCCAGCCTGTCTTCGTATGAAAGGTTTTCCATACCTTTTATCATTCTTTTGCTCTTTTCTGAACCTCTCGAGTATTTCCATGTCCTTCTTTAGGTACGGCGACCAATATTGGACACAGTATTCCAGATGCGGGTGCACCATCGCGCAATACAGCGGCATGATGACTTCCTTTGTTCTGGTTGTAATACCCTTCTTAATAATACCCAACATTCTGTTTGCTTTCTTTGAAGCTGCTGCGCATTGTGCCGTTGACTTCATTGTTGTGTCCACCAGCACACCCAAGTCTTTTTCAAGGTTACTTCCCTCTAGTACTAATCCCCCTATTTGGTAGCTGAACATCGGATTCTTTTTTCCTATATGCATGACCTTGTATTTCCCCACATTGAAGTTCATCTGCCATTTATTTGCCCACTCCTCCAGTTTGTTCAGGTCCCTTTGTAGGTCCTCGCATTCTTCCACAGTTCTAACCCTGCTAGAGTTTAGTGTCATCTGCAAATTTTATAACTTCACACTTCGTCCCCATTTCTAGGTCATTTATAAATACACTGAACAGCAGCGGTCCGAATACCGACCCCTGCGGAACTCCGCTCGTGACCCTCCTCCAGTCCGAGTAGTGGCCCTTCACTCCAACCCTTTGCTTCCTGCTTGCCAACCAGTGTTTAACCCATCTGTATACGCCCCCTTCCACCCCGTGGTTCCACAGCTTCTTAATAATAATAATAATAATAACAACAGTTTATATACCGCAGGACCGTGAAGTTCTATGCGGTTTACAATGATTAGAAATGTTACAGATTGAATGAATAAACAAAGTACAGATTTAGCGACAGGTGGTTCTTGTGCTCGGTTGTTAAGGATTAAGATTGAATAGGTTGGTTTCCTAAGTATTTCAGGAATAGATATGTTTTCAGGCGTTTCCTGAATTCTCCATAGGCCGCTCATGGGGCACCTTGTCAAAGGCTTTTTGGAAGTCGAGATAAATGATGTCTACGGGTTCCCCTTGGTCCATCTGGCTGCTTACCCCCTCAAAAAAGTGCAGCAAGTTTGTTTGGCATGATCTTCCTTTGCAGAAGCCATGTTGGCTCGCTTTCATTAGTCCATTTTTATCAATGTGCTCACAGATGCTGTCCTTTATCAGTGCTTCTACCATCTTGCCTGGAACCGATGTCAGACTTACCGGCCTGTAGTTTCTCAGGTTTCCTCTCGATCCCTTTTTAAAGATAGGTGTGACATTTGCTATCCTCCAGTCCTCCGGGATCTCATCAGTTCTCAAGGATAGGTTGCAAACTCTTTGGAGTATTTCCACTATTTCGTTCCTTAGTTCTTTTAGTACCCTTGGGTGGATTCTGTCCGGGCCTGGTGATTTGTCACTTTTCAATCTATCTATCTGTTGGAGGACATCCTCATGGCTCACCTCTATTGTCGACAGTTTATCTTCGTGGTCTCCATTGAAGATCTCTTCGGTTCTGGTACACTGGATGTGTCCTCGCTTGTGAAGACTGACGAGAAGAACTTATTTAACCTATCAGCTACCTCTTTTTCTTCTTTTATCACTCCCTTTCTGTCTCCATCATCCAACAATCCTACTTCCTCCCTCATTGGTTGCTTCCCTTTAACATTGACACCCCTGCTCTATAGTATAGAGAGCAACTGCAGGAAGGCATACACATGAGCAGGCCATGAGCATGTCCCCAAATGATGCACATAACTTGCAGAATACTATCAGTTATGTACACTACCTTGGGGGTACAGGAATGGCCATTTACGCCTGCTGATGCATATACTAGGCATACTCGTGCTAATTTACACTAGTATCTAAAATGGCATCTTGGTGAAGAGATGATATTATAGAATTGATGTCCAGTGTGTAGTATCAAACCATCTAAAGTCTAAACGAAAGCACCAATTTGCGGAAGTATGAAAAAAAGATGGCAGCACTAATTATTAGGTGGAAGCTCAACTACCAGGGCAAAAAAAAAAAAAAAAAAGTAAAGCACCCAAAGCGAGTAACGTGGTTTACGAGTGTTTTGCGGGACAAGCAAAACATTTTCTTAAATTTTAACTCAATAAACGAGCTTTGTCCTGCAGTACGAGCACATATAAGTGCGTCACATCAAATACGCACAATATAAGCGCGTCGCATCACTGATCGCGTCTCAAGGTAATGCATGCACCCGCAGTTCAAGCGTGCACAACATATGCACATCTCACGTTGAGCGCGGCTGAACGTAATAAAAGCATCCGCCCAATTCACCCGCAGCGTAGTGACTGTTCAAAACGAGTGAGATCTTGCAATCCAAGTACGTACAGTACTGTATTTTCTATTAAAGTTTTTGGGATGTGGAACGAAGCGTCCGAGTTTCCATTATTTCCTATAGGGAAATTCGCTTAGATATATGAGAGCTTTGTATTACGAGCATGCTTCTGGAACGAATTATGCTTTCAAACTAAGGTATCACTGTATACAAGTCCCAAATCCTTTCCCCTTTCTTCATAACTATACAGCAACCCACCTAAGGTGGTTTCAAAGAGACAAAAAAGGGTTAATTTACTTACTCTATTCATAGTACCAGGATTGAGGCTAGATTATCCCAGATGCTCAAAGAGGATTTGAAAGAAGCAGCTGGTTTAGGCTCAGTTGAGATAGCCTTTGTCTGCTGAACATATGACACAATTAACTCCTTCTCCTAACCATGTTACTCATGGGGGAGGCCACAAAGTTCATCTTTATTTTTTATTCACACAGTTCATTTTGGATGTAAGAGGAACAACAACAACAGTGAGAGATTAGAGAAACTGGGCCTCTTCTCCCTTGAAAAGAGGAGACGGAGAGGGGACATGATCGAAACATTCAAGATAATGAAGGGAATATAGACTTAGTAGATAAAGACAGGTTGTTCACCCTCTCCAAGGTAGAGAGAACGAAAGGGCACTCTCTAAAGTTAAAAGGGGATAGATTCCGTACAAACGTAAGGGAGTTCTTCACCCAGAGAGTGGTAGAAAACTGGAATGCTCTTCCGGAGTCTGTTGTAAGGGAAAACACCCTCCAAGTTTTCAAAACTAAGCTGGACAAGTTCCTGCTGAACCAGAACGTACGCAGGTAAAGCTAGTCTCAATTAGGGCACTGGTCTTTGACCTAAGGGCCGTCGCGCGAGTGGACTGCTGGACACGATGGACCACTGGTCTGACCCAGCAGCGTCAATTCTTATGTTGTTTTGTGTTTTTTTTTTGTTGTTTTTTTTTAAAAGAACTCCCTTCACATGCAATAGATTAAAAAGGATTTGAAAGTTTTAGAGACATTTAATAGAGGTGTGGGGCAGGAAAGAAAGAGCTTATAGCCTATACTGGAAAGAACTGGCAATGAGAAAAAAAAAAAAAAAGTGTGCTTAAAGACATTCAAAAGTGATATTTAACACAAAATCAGGTCCCTTATTGTCCAGTACTATGCAAATAAGTGTCTATATGCAACACTGTAGGCTTCATTTTATAACTGTGCAGATACGTGCAGTACACGCATGTTGTTCCATGTGTCGGTACTGGCAAGTTTTCAAAATAAGAGCATGCCCACACGCCCACTTTGAAAGTTAGCCCACACGTCGACATCTCTTTGGCTGCCCATGTTTCCCATCCCATTTTGCTCACAGATTTTCTAAAGTGCATGCGTAAACACCCCACTCTGAGGAACACACCAGTCAATCCAGCCCTTCTTTCCCTTTTGTTCACGTTTGTCAATGTTTTTATACATCTCTGAAAGTTGTTATTCCTGGTGATATTTTGTCTTTAACTGTATTATAGCTAACAAATGTTTGATTAGGCGGTATAAGAAATTTTAAATAAAACTTGAAACTACTCATGCTCAAATCAGGGGATTCATTTTAATAAAGGTTGTTTCTCTGTGTAAGTGCAGGAACATCCAAATGTTATTTTTATATTGGAAGTATAGGGCTGCCAAAACAGAATGTCCAAATGGCAAGTAGGCGTAGTAAGGGGTGACAGTGGTGTAGTAAGGGGGAGGGGGGGCGGTCCGCCCTGGGCGCCATGCTGGTGAGGGCACCAGCACCCCTCCTCCTCTACCCACTCCTCCCTTCACCACGCGCGTGCCACCTTCTCTTTCCCCGCACCTCTAGTTGAAGTTGTTGCTTGCGATTCCATCAGCTCTCCCGCTGATGTCACTTCCTAGTGCCGCTCAGAGGAAGTGACATCAGAGGGAGAGTGACGGGGTCACGAGGAGCACACTGTTGACCGCCACGAGCAACAACTTCAACTAGAGATATGGGGGAAGGGGGAGCACGTATGGCGCAGGGAAGGAGTGGGGGGGGGAGTCGGAGATGGGGTGAGTGGTGCCACTGCTCTGGGCGCCTCTCACCCTTGCTATGCCACTGCTGGGTGGGACTAGGGAGGGGTTGCCCATGTCCCAGCCGCTCCCTATTACAGAAGGGGATCGAAGTCTATGTCCATTAAGGTTGGATGTTGGCATTTCAACCTGCTTCTTGGAAAAGTCCAGTTTACCAAAAGCCGACTAGCACAAGCAGCATTTCAGTGGCGGTATTTCTCCCCCTGTGGTTGCTGTCCCTCCGAAACAGGGCTATGTCACAGCTTTGGGAATGATGAATGTTCATGGTCCTAAAATGCTCATGTCTCAGCACAGGGACATCTATAATCGTCAAAACAGTCTCCATATTGTAGCTGCTGATGGGCTTTTTAAGCCTTTAAGTTCTCAAGTTGCTACAAGTACTGCTACGACTCATGATTAAGCTAAGTGCTTTTCTGTTTTATATTCGTGGGTTATGTCTTCATATTGAAGATATATGAGGGTGGTTTGAAAAGTCTGACAAATTTCCATGAGTTGGTGCCACAGTCCATTAAGTCATCAATGCCGTCCATGAGTATTTTGCAGAATTTAATAATAACAACTTTATTTTTCTATACCGCAATACCACAAATAGTTCGATGCGGTTTACAGAACAAGAAACTGCATACAGACAGTGCGCAATATTACATAAAGCTTCTAGAATTACATCAGCAGATTGAGATTAATCAAATTTAGCTTAGAGCAAAGGTGTCCAACCTGCGGCCCCGTGAAGTATTTTGTGCAGCCCCGGTCGAGGGCGATGCAGTGTTTTCCTCTGCTGCCCCCGGGTGTTTACCGTCTTGCCGGCTCCCTCCTCTGTCTTGCTGTAGCGTTTGCGTGTTTTTGCGGCCCCAGAAACATTTTTTTTCGGCCAATGCGGCACAGGGAAGTCAAAAGGTTGGACACCCCTGGCTTAGAGTGTTTAAAGATACATTGGGATAGAAATGGAGTCAGAGAAATTTAACAAAAAGGCAAGTTTTAATTGACAAAACCTATTTTTCCTACGATACGAAAAATCTGGAAACTCACGGGACTAAGTAATGTAATGTAATGTAATTTATTTCTTATATACCGCTAATCCGTTAGGTTCTAAGCGGTTTACAGAAAAATACATAAGGGTGCATTAAAATTATAAGTAAATAGGTACTTAGAAATTCCCTTACTGTCCCGAAGGCTCACAATCTAACTAAAGTACCTGGAAAAATAACAATTAGCTGAGTAATAAAAGTAAGGAATAGAAATAGAAGAAAAAATAAGAAAATAAACATTCTAACAAGACTACATTTATCTAAGGACTTTGAAAGGTAGAAACGAAGAGAGATAGGAATAGCTGCAGAAAGGAGGAACCGTTGAGCAATAGAATTTTGGAGAAATTTAAATGTTAAAAATAAAACAAAACAAGGGGCAAATCAATGAATGAAATTAACAATAAAACATAAACCGGAAAAAAAAGTGAAAATAAAAATCAGAACAGTCGGATTAAAGTCCAGATTGAGATGACTTCACTGCTAGGCCGCCAAATTTCACCAGGTATCATCCGATCCTTGCCAACACACCGGAAGCCCCAGATCCAGTGTCTCTGGTCTTCGAACTCGTATATATATATATATATAGCCCTCGATGGAGATTAAGTTGTTTAACTTGCCTTTTTACTAAACTTTTCAAACCACTCTCTTAGTATTGGAACTAAGATAATTAAAAATTTTAAAAAAATTAGATAACTTTATGATTGGGGGACTGATGAGGATTTGGTGCATAAAGGTTAGGTGACAATGACTTTCTGAGCTGCTGGAATGGTACCGCTGAGGTTCTTAAACTAGCTGTGTAGAAAGTTGACTATACTTTCCTTCAATAATGTCTCCATTACCTTTTTCATCTTTGATGTAAGTCTCACCGGTCTGTAGTTTCCCACCTCTTCTCTGTTATGTGCTTTTGATGCATAAATTTTAGGGCCTACTTTATAGATTTCCCCCCTAAATGGGTACCGTAGATCCAGAATGCCACCTCAGATTTTCTATATTACCATTTGGCTACAATTGTGGTGTCCATCTTTCAAATGGTGGCTATGAGACACGTCATAAGCCCCTCAAAGCACAGTACATGGTTGCCATTAGATTTGATGGGCAGTTTCCAAGTCTCTTCCATTAAGAACTCTGTTATGTGACATAAAAGAAGCAGGGAGGCGGCCACACAATTAAATTCCTACTTCCACAACCCACCGATTCCTTGAACGAGAGTGGCTTGCATGTGATCATGTCATTGCTAGCCAACCAAGCCCACTCTAGGCTTTAAATCCCATGCCAAAAACTGAATTCTGGGATTCATCACAAACAAATCTAGCGGATTGGATGGAACAGAAGAACCAGGACTGGCATAAAATGAGTTCCGACCCAGTCCTTCCATCAGAGGTGTGGTCACTGCTCCAGCACCCATCTTCCCCTCAATTCTCTCTCATGCTTGTTTGCTTGAAGGCAGAATATATGACTTAAAAGGGCAGCCTGGTATGTGCCCCACCCTAGGCTAGACAGCCACACTGCTTGGGACAGCCTATTCTATAAACAGCGGAACTTTTTGTTTGGGGGGGGGGCAAAAGCTCCACCCTAGACCACTTTCTCTGGCTCCTGCCTCCCCCAAATGAGTCTACTGTCGTCAGCTTGCCCTGGAAGTCTTCGTTCAGCAACTGGACGCTGCAGAATGAAGACTTCCGGGACATGTCAATGGCACCAAAGCTCACTCGTTGCTACTGCCCGAAGATTTAAAATTAGAGCGACCAGGGAGGAGTTGGGTGGAAGAGGCAGGAAAGCCATTTTTTCTGACCGACCGCCAATTTTTTTTTTTTATTTTTTTTTTTGGGGGGGGGGGGCATGGCCTGTGTGGCCACCCCCATTCTGACCCCCATGGCCCAGTCTATCTTCTCCCTTCTTTAAAAGCAAGAAGACTAAACACAAAACAAGGCAGAGATCTTAATGATAATCAGAAGAGGCTGAAAATAAAGGCTGCTTTATGTAGGGAAAACAGCTGGTCAGCAGCAGGAATGGACGGCAGTTATCTGTGGACATCTATGGCTAGGCATCACTCCAGTATATGTGTGGTTAGAAAAGGGAAGGGGGGGGGAAGAGAATGCAGAAAAAAAGGACAGCTAGCTCTGAGTAAAGAGAACATAAGTTACCCCTCCCCCTTAAATAAAGCAGCAACAGAGATCCAAATTCCACAGTCATCTGAGTCAGTAGGAATCAGGCCCAAAGTGCAACTGCTGGCCCACTTTCACAAGATACGGCTCCAGCTATAAACAATCTCTAAAATGCTTGGCTTCGCCTCAGTAGCATAAGCTGCAGGCACAGATTAAGAAGGAAACCCCAACAGGAGAGAATGTGGTACTGTGGTTAAATCTACAGCACCCTGAGCTTGTAGGTTGAAACCCAACTACTCCTTGTGACCCTGGGCAAGTCACTTAATCCCCCCCACTGCCCCAGGTATATTAGGTAGATTGTGAGCCCACCAGGATAGACAAGGAAAAATACTTGAGCATCTGAATAAATTCATGTAAGGCCTCATTTGGGATTTGTAGGTACTTGGAGGGCCTCAGAAAAAAATAGGTAATGTCTTATTAAAGAAATGACAATTTTGCATGAGGTAAAACTCTTTATAGTTTATAAATCTTGTTGGCTAAGTCTTAATAATAATATTGTCATTTATTGCTAAAGAGACTTATGATCAAGAAACTGTTTTATTTTACTTTTGTGATTATGATAAACATACTAAGGGCCTCAAAATAGTACCTAGCGGGCCGCATGTGGCTCCAGGGCCGCGAGTTTGAGACCACTGATGTAAACTGTTCTGAGCTCCCCTGGGAGAATAGTTTAGAAAATTAAATAACTTAGTCCTTAAAATGCTAAAAATTTTCAATAACCCCTTAGATTCTGCAGCTTTCTACCCCACTAACTGTGCTGTGGTTCTCACTAAACCCTCGCAAATGTACAAGGTCTGACTGAAAAGTAACAAGATTGTTTTTTTTAAAAAAATTCAGAATTGGATGACTCCATAGGATCTGAACATTTTTCTTTTTCAAAGTAGCATCCTTCACATTCAATACCTTTTTTTTTTTTTTTTTTGGCAGCGTTTCAAAAATGATTCAAAGACGTTCAAGTAGACTGTTTTGCGAAATCATTTTTAGCACTGCGGCTTTGGCGTTTTTCACTTCGTCATCTGAAGAGAACTTTTTGCCGTGCAGTTGGATTTTCAGGGCTTCAATGTTTAACATGAAACTTGCTCTCACAGGCGCCGTCTTCCTCATCTGCCATGACAAAACGTTCGAAGCTCTTTCTCTCGCTGTGACCCAACAACGAAGACTATGGCAGACCAACTGCAGGTTCAGAAACGTCAATGTATGAGTTTCACAAGAACCAGCACAGCGTTGCAACATCTGCTTCTTGGAAAGAAAAGCTGAGGCAGTCTCATTACTTTTCAATCAGCCCTCGTACAATTTCATTATCCGTTTTTTTTTTTTTTTTGTTTGTTTTTTTACTTATAGCATAGGACTGAATGTTGACTGAATTGTCCAATACTGTCTGTATAAAGAGAGGCCAGGTTGGGGTCTTGGTGAAGATGGGATAAGATACATTTATTAAGTTTCTTGATTGCCTTTTTGAAGAAATTCACCCAGGAAGTTACTCTGATAATGGCAGGTGCTGGGTCAGTCAGTCAGAGTGCTATATCAGTGTTTCCCCAGGTTGGTCCTAGAGGAGCCCCCTTGGCTAGTCAGGTTTTCAAGATATCCGCAATGAATATGCATATAATTGATTTGCATATACTACCTTCATTATATACAAATCCCCATGCTTATTCATTGTTGATATCCTAAAAATCTGACAGGTCCATCGTGAGAAAAGGTACTATACTGTCTTGCAAAACTGTACTATACATGCTGGCTGAATTAATACTAAATTAGTATTACTAATCTCTTCGTAATATAGTAGATGGTAGTAGCAGATAAGACCAAAATTGGCCCACCTGGTCTTCCTGGCAGAGGGTAGGGTCATAACTAGTCCGAGCTGATTTCCCCCTCCCTCATGCCTTCAGTTGGGATTGTAACTGCCACTCCATGTAGGTTGTCCCTCCATATGCCTTTGGTTAGGGTTGTACCTCCTGCACTATGCTTTGTTTAGGACTGTGCAGTAAATGCCACTCTATGCAGGCTATCCCATCTCTTCTCTGAAGTACAGAAACCTTATTTCACTACTTTTCTGCATCGAGGCTCCCATGCTTCTCACCATTAAAAGACATCTCTGTTTTCCCCAGGCTTTTTGTGTGCAGTTTCTACTGCCTCCTCTGAGGGGGCATCCCAGGCATTCAGCGCCATTGCAAATCAAAGGATACAACACAGGGGTCCAGGGCCATGGACATAGAGCAAGGACATTGTAAAAAAAGGGATTGGGACTGAGAGGGAACTTTTGGAAAAAGAACCTAAGGATGCAATGCAGGGGACCCGGGCCAAAGATATTGAGCAAGGACACTGTAAAAGAGGGCTCAGGTCTGAGTGGGAACTTTTTGAAAAAGGACCTAAGGGAGAATTGCAAAGGTCTTGTGCACAAATAAAACTGGCAAGCAGCACTAATAGAGAACAATGGAATCCAGAGGGACAACCAAAAACAGGGGAACAGGCTGAGGACGAAACAGACACACCACAGGAGGAGGATGACCGAGACGAGGCTTGGGGTCTGGCAACTCACGAGGGGGCCAGGAGCGCCAAACCACGAGGAAAAACAGCAAGAAAGGCGAACAAACGGGACTTACTTTGCCTATACACTAATGCTAGGAGCCTAAGGGCTAAAATGGGAGAGCTGGAAATCCTAGCCAGCAAAAAGGGCCTAGACATAATTGGAGTCACAGAAACGTGGTGGACTGATGACAATGAATGGGATGTGGCTTTACCAGGATTCAAACTCTACAGGAGAGATAGGTCACACAAAAAGGGTGGAGGAATAGCGCTATATATAAAAGATTCCATACCTTCAACCAGAATGGAAACAACAGTAAGGGCGGACGACTTGGAATCACTATGGGTTAAGCTACCAGGAGGAACTGGAGCAGACATAAAATTGGGTCTGTACTATCGCCCACCTGGACAAACGGAAGAAATCGACCAGGATCTGGAGGCTGAACTGAGGCAGGTATGCAAAAGCGAAAGTGTGGTGGTGATGGGAGACTTCAACTACCCGGGAATAAACTGGAGTATTGGGCACTCAAACTGCATGAGGAAGACCAAATTCCTGGAGGTCACGAGGGATTGTTTCATGGAACAGCTGGTCACGGAACCAACACGGGGTGTTGCCACTTTTGACCTAATCCTCAACAGACTAAGGAGGTGGTGGTACTAGCCCCACTAGGAAACAGTGATCACAACACGATCCAGTACAGGCTAGAAATTGGATCATCAAAGGTGAAAAGAACTACAATGACTGCACTTAACTTCAAAAAAGGGAATTATGATGCCATGAGGAAAATGGTGGGAAAGAAACTCAACGACAGTGCAAGGAAGATGGAGTCCGTAGAAAATGCCTGGACCATACTCAAGGGCACAGTGCACGAAGCACAGAACCTGTGCATCCCCAAGTACAGGAAAGGGTGCAAAAAAAATAGAACAAAAAACCCAGTGTGGATAACAAATGCAGTGAAAAAGGCGATAAGTGACAAGAAAGCATCATTCAAAAAATGGAAAAAGGACAAAACAGAGGAGAACCAAAAGGAACACAAAAAACGCCAAAAGGAGTGTCATCGAGTGGTTAGGAAAGCAAAAAAAGAATGTGAAGAGAGTCTGGCAGGGGAAGCAACAAACTTCAAATCATTCTTCAGGTATGTTAAGGGGGAGCAACCAGCAAGGGAGGAAGTGGGACCCTTGGATGATGGGGACAGAAAGGGAGTGGTAAAAGAGGAAAAGGAGATAGCTGACAGGCTAAATAAGTTCTTCACGTCAGTTTTCACGAGGGAGGACACAACCAACATTCCGGAGCCCGAGGAGATCGTAAAAGGAGAGCAGGATGAAAATCTGGTCCAGCTAGAGGTGAGCAAGGTGGATGTCCTCAGGCAGATAGACAGGCTAAAGAGCAACAAATCGCCAGGTCCGGATGGCATTCACCCAAGGGTACTCAAGGAACTAAGGAACGAAATAGCTGAGCCACTTCGACAAATATGCAACCTATCCCTAAAAACTGGAGAGATTCTGGAAGACTGGAAAATAGCAAATGTCACGCCCATCTTCAAGAAAGGCTCAAGGGGAGACCCAGAAAACTACAGGCCGGTGAGCTTGACCTCGGTCCCGGGAAAGATGATGGAAGCACTGATTAAAGACAGCATCTGGGAACACATCGACAACTATGGGCAGCTAAAGTCGAGCCAGCATGGCTTCTGCAAGGGCAGGTCATGCCTCACAAACTTATTATACTTCTTTGAGGGGGTAACCAGCCAGGTGGATAAAGGGGAATCCATAGATATCATTTACCTTGACTTCCAAAAAGCCTTCGACAAGGTGCCACACGAAAGACTACTAAGGAAGCTATGGAACCATGGGGTGCAAGGGGAGGTCCACCGATGGATCAAAAACTGGCTGGCGGACAGGAAACAGAGAGTTGGAGTAAAGGGACATTACTCAGACTGGCAATGGGTCACGAGCGGAGTTCCACATGGGTCGGTGCTGGGACCGCTCCTAGTCAATATATTCATTAATGACCTGGAAGCAGGAACAAAATGTGAGGTTATTAAATTTGCGGATGACACCAAACTATATCGCAAGGTCAATAACATGGAGGACTGCGAAGATCTTCAAAAAGATCTGACAACACTGGAAAAATGGGCCAAAAAGTGGCAAATGAGTTTCAACATAGGGAAATGCAAGGTCATGCATATAGGGAAAAAAACCCCCGATGTTCACTTACAAAATGGGGGGATCAGCGCTAGGGGTGAGCGACCTTGAAAGAGACCTGGGAGTGATGGTAGACACAACATTGAAGGCGTCGGCGCAGTGTGCCACGGCCTCAAGGAAAGCAAACAGAATGTTGGGTATCATTAAGAAGGGTATCACGACCAGGACAAAGGAAGTCATCCTGCCACTGTATCGTGCTATGGTGCGCCCGCACCTGGAGTACTGTGTTCAGTTCTGGTCGCTGTACCTCAAGAAGGACATGGAGGTACTTGAGAGGGTCCAGAGAAGAGCAACTAAGCTAATAAAGGGCGTGGAGGACCTCTCATATACTGACAGCCTGAAAAAGCTAGGGTTTTTCTCCCTGGAAAAGCGGAGACTTAGAGGAGACATGATAGAAACCTTCAAGATCATGAAGGGCATAGAAAAAATAGACAGGGACAGATTTTTCAAATTAAGGGGATCAATAAGTACAAGGGGGCAACTCAGAGAAATTGAAAGGGGAGAGGTTTAGAACAAACGCCAGGAAGTTCTTTTTCACACAGAGGGTGGTGGATACATGGAACGCGTTACCAGACGATGTGATAAACAGGAGCACGTTACAGGGGTTCAAAGAAGCTTTGGATAGGTACTTGGAAGACAAAGGGATTGAGGGGTACAGATAAGAGTAAAGGTAGATTATAGGGATGGGATTAGAGGTAAGTTACAAAATTAATCAGGGACCACTGCTCAGGCCTGATGGGCCGCCGCGGGAGCGGACCGCTGAGCAAGATGGACCTCTGGTCTGACTCAGCGGGGGCAACTTCTTATGTTCAAACACCTCATGCATGTTGTTAGGTGCCATCGACTCATGTTAGAGCCCTAGCGATTTGATTAATTGTGGAACTAAAAATAAATCAGTTTTTGTGCTAGTCCGGAAAGGTCCTCCAGCATCATCCCCATGGACTCCCTAATGACTTTCCGAAGATCAGTGAAAACTTTCCCCTTCTGCTGATCGAGCCACCAAATATTCCTCTTATCTTCTCCTCTTCATGACCAACCAAGACTCTAGAATAAGATCTAACTGTATCCCTCTCTTTGTCATGATTGTCTGTCCTAAAACTGACTGTGAATGTCAATCTGTAACCTGTTCTGAGCTCCTGGGAGAATGGGGTATAAATTGAAATAAATAAATGGTTGTTTTCAATGTGTCCAGCCATCTGATAATAATAATAATTTGTATTCTTATATACCGCCAAACCATTAGTTCAAGGCGGTTTATAGCAAAAAGGAACTGCACAAACAGTGAATTACTTACATAAGCATATCAAAATTTCTCAGAAAATACAAAATGGCAATTAAGTCACATATTTATCAAACTGATAAGTTTTAATAATTTTTCTTAATAAATAATAAAACTGAGCTTGGGGAATAAGCGTACTCCAACATGAATTCATTGCACCAGCCTGCCTGAAATGCAAAAGTTTTTCCTAAGAGTCTATTATAACGACATGATTTTACCGATGGAAACATAAACCAGTAAGTTTTTTTGTGTATTCTTATTTGAATTAAAAAATTCAAAAGTGGGAAGAGAGGTAGGTTGGAGTCAAAACTTTAAAACAGATACAGCCAAATTTAAACAAAAAAACTCTAGCCTCAAATGGCAACCAATGAAGCTTTAAATAATAAGGGCTTACATGATCATGATGGCAGGTCGCCCTCTTCACCTGGCTCCTTCAATCTTCCCAAACATGATGTCCTTCTTCAGTGATCTCTCCCTTCTGATGGTGTGACCAAAACAAGACAGTCGTAATGTCATCATTTAGGCTTTGAGTGACAAAGCCGGTTTGATCTCTTCCAGAATCGATTTGATAGTTCTATTGGCGCTCCATGGCATGCCTAAAATTCTTCTTCAGTACCAAAGCTCAAATGAGTCAATCTTCTTTCTGTCCTGTTTCTGTAGTGTCCAGCTTTTGCATCTGTAACTGACCACTGAAAAAATGAGTGTGTGGACAATTCTGATCTTTGTTGGAGTACTACCTCCTTGCCTTTGAATATTTAGTCGAGAGTCTTCATTGAAGAGTGACCAAGTGCTTTTCTGCGGAGTATTTCCTCCCTATTAGTGGCTTCTTTGTTTACAAAAGAGACCAGAAGATTGAGATCCTTTACAACTTCTATTCTATCACCTGCATGCTCAAATTCTTCATCGTGCTCCGAAAGGGTCCAGCGAAGAGCAACTAAGATGGTTAAGGGGCTGGAGGAGTTGCCGTACAGCGAAAGATTAGGGAAACTGGGCCTCTTCTCCCTCGAGCAGAGGAGATTGAGAGGGGACATGATCGAAACATTCAAGGTACTGAAGGGAATAGACTTAGTAGATAAGGACAGGTTGTTCACCCTCTCCAAGGTAGAGAGAATGAGAGGGCACTTTCTAAAATTGAAAGGGGATAGATTACATACAAACGTAAGGAAATTCTTCTTCACCCAGAGAGTAGTAGAAAACTGGAACGCTCTTCCGGAGTCTGTCATAGGGGAAAACACCTCCAGGGATTCAAGACATAAGTTAGACAAGTTCCTGCTGAACTGAACGTACGCAGGTAGGGCTTGTCTTTGACCAGAGGGCTGCAGCATGAGCGGACTGCTGGGCACGATGGACCACTGGTCTAACCCAACAGTGGCAATTCTTATGTTATGATCTTCGTCTTGTTTATGTTCAGTTCTAATCCCATGTTATCTAATCTAATCTAATCTAAACCTTAGGTTTGTATACCGCATCATCTCTACATTCGTAAAGCTCGACACGGTTAACAAGAGTTAGGGTAGAAAGGAACTCCAGTGGAGGGAAGAGGCAAAATGAAGAGAAAATTTAGAGGACTAGAATAAACTTTCGGCTTTGACTTTTCTCAGTAGATACAACATGTATCATGTATACCTAGGTAAAACTTTGAAGTGCAGTCTTTGGTGGTGGTGTTGCACTTTGCAGATTAGTGTGGCTGGCTGGGGAAGGAGCAAACTAGTGTGCATACGTTTGAAAACTACATCAATGTAAGCTGATGTCTTCACTACTGTCGAATACCCAGAGCAGTGAATATACGACACACTCACAGGAGTGCTGCTCTTTCACATGCTGGAACGCTTTGTGCCTCCAGCAGGCCATTTTAACCAGGGAAAAGCCTGGGAAAATTGCCATCTAAAATCTATCTAAGAGGTCTTTGTTAAGTTGAGCAAGACAGTACAACTTCAGAAACTCTACAGAGTGTGTTTAACCCTTTAATTGGCAGATGGTGAAACAGCTGCTTTATGCAACTTGATGTTGAACGAGAGCAACAATGCCAAGTAACAGATCTCCCATAAGAGCCATAGAAGACTTGCTTCTAAGCAACAATGTCAAATAAAAGGTTAATATGATACCATGAAATCTAATCTATATATATATATATATAAAATCGGAAGAATGTATGTGTGTATGTGCCGCGATCACGCAAAAACGGCTTGACCGATTTGAACGAAACTTGGTATGCAGATCCCTCACTACCTGGGATGATATGTTCTGGGGGTCTCGCGGCCCACCTGCACACGTGGGCGGAGCTACAAACAGAAAATCAGATTTCACCCATTCATGTCAATGGAAAAAATGTAAAAAGCTGCCATTCTCACAGTAATTCAAAAACGGCTTGACCGATTTGAACGAAACTTGGTATGCTGATCCCTCACTACCTGGGATGATATGTTCTGGGGGTCTCGCGGCCCACCTGCACACGTGGGCGGAGCTACAAACAGAAAATCAGATTTCACCCATTCATGTCAATGGAAAAAATGTAAAAAGCTGCCATTCTCACTGTAATTCAAAAACGGCTTGACCGATTTGAACGCAACTTGGAATGCAGATCCCTCACTACCTGGGGTGATATGTTCTGGGGGTCTCGCGGCCCACCTGCACACGTGGGCGGAGCTACAAACAGAAAATCAGATTTCACCCATTCATGTCAATGGAAAAAATGTAAAAAGCTGCCAGTCTCACTGTAATTCAAAAACGGCTTGACCGATTTGAACGAAACTTGGTTTGCAGATCCCTCACTACCTGGGGTGATATGTTCTGGGGGTCTCGCGGCCCACTTGCACACATGGGCGGAGCTACAAACAGTAAATCAGATTTCAACCATTCATGTCAATGGAAAAAATGTAAAAAGCTGCCATTCTCACAGTAATTCAAAAACGGCTTGACCGATTTGAACGAAACTTGGTATGCAGATCCCTCACTACCTGGGGTGATATGTTCTGGGGGTCTCGCGGCCCACCTGCACATGTGGGCGGAGCTACAAACAGAAAATCAGATTTCACCCATTCATGTCAATGGAAAAAAATGTAAAAAGCTGCCTTTCTCACTGTAATTCAAAAACGGCTTGACCGATTTGAACGAAACTTGGTATACAGATCCCTCACTACCTGGGGTGATATGTTCTGGGGGTCTCGCGGCCCACCTGCACACATGGGCGGAGCTACAAACAGAAAATCAGATTTCACCCATTCATGTCAATGGAAAAAATGTAAAAAGCTGCCATTCTCACAGTAATTCAAAAACGGCTTGACCGATTTGAACGAAACTTGGTATGCAGATCCCTCACTACCTGGGGTGATATGTTCTGGGGGTCTCGCGACCCACTTGCACATGTGGGCGGAGCTACAAACAGAAAATCAGATTTCACCCATTCATGTCAATGGAAAAAATGTTAAAAGCTGCCATTCTCACAGTAATTCAAAAACGGCTTGACCGATTTGAACGAAACTTGGTATGCAGATCCCTCACTACCTGGGGTGATATGTTCTGGGGGTCTCGTGGCCCACCTGCACACATGGGCGGAGCTACAAACATATAATCAGATTTCACCCATTCATGTCAATGGAAAAAATGTCATTCTCACTGTAATTCAAAAACGGCTTGACCGATTTGAACGAAACTTGGTATGCAGATCCCTCACTACCTGGGGTGATATGTTCTGGGGGTCTCGCGGCCCACAACTCTATGTTGATTGCTCAAGGGTGGGTTCACCCAAGAATTTATATGTTCTTACTCCAGGAGGTGAAACTAAAATTGTTGTTTATAATCACGTTTTGCGTTAGTTGTATTGTATTCATTTTGTCAAATATTTCACATTATAATTTGAATATTGTACTTTTTATTAAGCTGTAAAAAAATAATTTCATTCACCACTATAAAGTATCTTTATTTGAATCCATTTACAGTGTTATTGCTATAATTAAATACCCGTGCAACGCCGGGGAATCAGCTAGTGGTCTATAAAAATGGAGACATGTCTTGTTTGCAAAGGACAAAAGTCAACAATATTTGACAAGCCTATGGCATGTTAAATGCCCTGCTTTAGAATAAGAATTGAATTTAAATTTACACTTCTCCCTCCGTATTCGCTGTGATAGGGGATTAACAAAACTGCAAATACAGAAAAACCGTGAATAATTTTTTCATACGTTATTTGCTGTTTTCTTTAAAAAACCATTGTGAATATGGTGAAACTGCGAATAACATGATGGGAGACTTGGCCCGTTCCTGAAAGAGAGGCAAAACACGGTGATGAAAGTGCTGGGAAATAGCAATTTTCTCTGTAAACGTTTGGAATCAGTGATTTCTCTATTGAAGCTGTTGTAATTTGGTGGGAGGAGCCAGCAAGCTAAAAACCGTGAATAATCAATACCGCAAATACGGAGGGAGAAGTGTAGTTTCAGGGCCCTTCCCCTAAGTCCCCCCTCCTGTTTGCTCTTTAGAAGAAAAGATGAACCAACCTAATTTCTCTTCCCAGTGCCCATTCTCTCAAAATGCCCCCTTAGTAGTTATTTATTTGGCTTATTTTATATCCTGTCCTCCCCAACGAGCTCAGAATGGGTTACACTTCCCCCTCCCCATTCGCGGTTTCCTTACTCGTGATTTCACATAATCGAAATTTTTTTTGGGGGGGGGGAGAGCAGGGAAACCCCCACCCCCATATTTTTGTCTTCCCCCCGTCTCTCGAGAGACTACGGGAACTCCCCACGGCCATTTCTTAATGGCTATCTGCACGGGGCAGGAGCATAGGAAGATCGCTCCTGCCCCAAAAACCAGCTAGACCACCAGGTAAGGCCGGGATGCCAGGGGAAGGCGGAAGGGAGGCGGGGGTGAGTCAGAGCCGGATATTCGCGGTTTTTCACCATTTGCGGTCTGGCTCTGCCCCTATCCCCCGCGAATAACGAGGGAGAAATGTACAAAGTTGACATATGTACATAATGCATAGACAAGTCAGGTTTAGCATATAATTTGGTCATTTTAAGTTAACAAGCTATATAATGCCTAGGTACTTAGTGCGATTCTCTAAAAGGTACACACACCTTGTAGGTAAGTGCCATTCTAGTCGGTGCTGACTTTTTTGAGTGCTATATATAGAATAAGGCCCTTACTTTGTAAGATAATGTGTATGTGTGGGAATCCACGTTTGTGCCTCGTTTCAGACTGCCATTGCTCTGCTCTGTCTACTGAAACATGCCAAAGCAGTCAGGTTCCCCATCCAGTTTCAGAAAAATAGCCAAAGCTGAACAAAACTAAATCTTAAAACACGAGAGAAGACCGAAAGGGTGATATGCATCGGTTCTGCAACTGTGCTGGAAGAAGGAGGCCCGTTAGCACTGGGACAAAGACACATTGCCATTTATGGCCATGCTTTCTGATCCCAGACTCACACACACATTCAGAGATTATAAGAGCAGAGGGAAAAGACATCACAACAGCCAGCAGGAAGCTTTTTCAGCCTTCACATGCTGAGGAAAGTTAGATCCTGCTTCCATCAAAAACATTTTACCCTCCTTGTCCAATCCATCATTCTCTCCAGATTGGACTATTGCAACTCTATCTACTTAAGCCTAACTAAGAAAAACCTCCACAGACTCCAACGGATTCAGAATGCCGCAGCCAAGCTCATCTTCGCTAAAAGTAAATTTGACCATGTCTCCCCGCTCCTGGCCAAGCTCCACTGGCTTCCGATAATCACCAGGGTCCACTATAAATGCGCCTGTTTAACTTTCAAAATCCTATATGGTATCCTCCCTCCCTTTATCCCTCTTTCTTGGAATTCCTCAAACCCTAATACCACCAGATCCTCCCAGAAATTAAAACTATACTTCCCCTCGCTAAAAGGCATTTCCCACACAGGAAAGCTAGGGACCTCCCTCCACTTCAAAATCACTGAGCTCTGGAACAACCTTACCTCCCCTCTTCGGAACTTGAGCTCGCTCCAAGTTTTCCGCAAACATCTGAAAACCTGTCTTTTCTCAAAAAATGTAAATCTCCCTCCAACTTAGGAATCAAGGAAACTCTTATATCTTGGCATCCCAAGTCCTCTAAATTTTCTTCACACTTCTACCTCTAACCCTCTGTTGTAGTTCCTTCCTATTTTTCCTACTGTAAACCGCGTCGAGCTCTACGAACGTGGAGATGATGCAGTATACAAACCTAAGGATTAGATTAGATTAGATTAGATACCGGAGATGAGAAGTAAGGGATCTGAGAACAGAGGGTGGGCAGGTCAAAAGAGGGCTAGTGCAAAGGTAAATAGGTGCCCCCTAGGTAAGCCTTTTTTTAATATATATAAATCTTTATTAATTTTTAAATATTAACAGTGCAATACACAGGTATAAGAACATATAACAAATCAAGAAAAGCACATTCAACTTACAGATATTCAAAATCAATCCTTTTATCCCACCCACCCATTGATTAATCACTATGTATATACTCTTTCAATAATCTACGTTATTTAAAATAATACAATAACACAATCCCACCGCCCTCCCTCCTTCCCACCCTGGATGTGCAAGGAGATGGCACAGAATTAAAGACAAAAAACAACTACAGAGATGTCAACGGGCCCCAAACCATACATAGAGGAAAATAATATGAGGAACTGGGAACGAACTACATTGTCTTGAAAGGAAAGAGAGTGAAGGGAAATTATTTGAAGATGAAAGGATAAGGAAGGTTCATAAGTAGATCAATAGTCTACAATCAAGTTACTGTGAACTATTTAGATTTTGGGACGTCTTAATGTGTCATAAGCATCACTAACCCCCGCTTTTAAAAAGGTGTGCTATGCTTTTTAGGACGCAGTAAATATTGCGTGCTAAATGCTAACGCATGCAAGTTATATTATGGACATGTTAGTGGTTAGCGCACACGATGATTTAGCGCGTGCTAAAACGCTTAGTGCGCCTTTGTTAAAGAGGCTCTAAATAAAAGTTCTAAGACTGGATTTAGATTTTGTTAATGATGTTTCATGCCACAAGTAGGAAGGAAGAGCGTTCCAAAGTGTGGGAGCTGTTAACGGAGCATATAATTGGCTGGCGATCAAATTCCTGATTCTGCAGGGATGAGGGACCTATCCCTGAGCTTCAAAGCGTTAGAGCAGGTTGGCCAGGCAGGTGCTGTTTTAAAAAGTGTGGTCCCTCCTAGCTACAGACTCAAAAGTCTGGCCCTTCTCCCAGGCAGAGCTGGGAATCTCTTATCATAGGGAAGCCATGAAAAAGACCAGATTAAGACTCAAAAAGAACAAATCTAGTGCAGAGCAGAGCAAAATACACTTTCTCAACTTGCTTGTAGAAGTTACGACTGAAGAGAGAGGGCACTGTCCAGGGAGGCAGAGCTGAGAAAAATGATTTGATGCCTTCTACAATCCAACTTGTGAGCTGGGGATTCACAAGTTTCAAGTTTTATTAAAATTTGTTTGATCGCTTTACATAAAATTTTTTATTTTTATAAATGTATTGATTTGTTACAACATATAACAACTTCAGGCAATAAACAAATTCAAAGAAAATACATCAAACTAAAAAAAAAATCTTATCAAGTCCACATTATTATGGCGGCTGATTGTCCTGTAGGAGTCGCATGCTAAAAAAACAAGGAAAAAGAAAACAATAGCCATAATCCTCTAACTCAGGCAAATGAACATTCTATTTTCACTCGACCTCAACCTCTGCATTAGTTACAGGCAACGTGTCTAATTTAGGTTTATCTTGAAGAAAAATTTCTAAATGGGCTGGATCAACAAAAATATATCTAGTATTCTGATATGTCACTAAACATTTACATGGGAACTTAAGAAAAAATAAAGCTCCCACAGCCAAGACTCAAGTCTTGAGTTGCAGGAACTGTTTTCTCCTGTATTGCGAATGTTTAGAGACGTCTGGAAAGATATTTATCTGTTGCCTACAAAACAAGGCATTTTTATTTATCCTATATAATAAAACTCTAGCCTCGCATGCGCACTTACCTGCGTGCTTCTGTGATCTCTGATCTGTGATCAGTAGGTCCGTGGCAAGCAGGAGTGTGGATGCGGCGGACAGACAACTTGGAGAAACAGCACAGCCGCTGACTCCCCCCTCCCGCCCTCACTCACCGCCCAAACCACCACCGCCAAAGCCTCCTTCTGGCCGGCTCACCAGCCTTTAAATTAAGAGAAAAGCGCTGCACCGCGCTAACGCTGGCCTCGCCGTCTTCTGTCCACTGTGGCCTGCCCTCTCTTGACTACTTCCTGTTTCTGCTAGGGTTGGCCGCAGTGGATAGAAGATGCCAAAGCCAGCGGTAGCGCGGTGCAGCGCTTTTCTATTAATTTCAACGCGGCGGTTGGGAAGGGGGCGGCGGAAAATGTTGATGCTGCACAGGGAAGGCCGGGAAATACTGCTGCTTCACAGGCAAGTGTGTGTGTGGTGGGGAAATGCTGCTTCGGCACAGGGAAGGCCGGGAAATGCTGCTGCTGCACAAGTGTGTGTATGTGTGTGGGGGAAAATGCTGCTTCTGCATAGGGAAGGCCGGGAAATGCTGCTGCTGCACAGGGTACTGTGTGTGTGTGTGGGGGGGGGGGCGGGACCGCGGGAAGGGAAGGGGGGTAAGGGAAATGCTACTGCTGCACAAGGAAGTGGTGTGGGGGGAGGGGATGCTGCTGCTGTGGCTGCTGCACAGGGAAGTGGGGGAGATTGAAATGCTGCTGTACAGGGAAGTAGGGTGGGGGGAAATGCTGCTGCACAAGGACATGAAGGGGGAGGGAATGCTGCTGTGGCTGCTGCACAGGGAAGTGTGGGGGGGGGGGGAAGAAAGACAGACAGCTAGCACCCGTTAATGTAACGGGCTAAAATACTAGTAAAATATAATTTAAGAATGGCTATTTCAGTCCTGAAGCTGACCAACAATGTTGATCTTTCGGCTATAAAATCTTTTGATGGTTCTAGGAATTGAGAAATATTTAAGCTGTCAGGTGACACTAATTGATCTTTCCCCCCCTCTTCTGAAACCATTTTGGAACCACTAGGTGTATAGTAAAGATTAGCTTTACATAAAATTCTAAGCGATTTACAATTAAAATGAGGGGAAAAAAAGTAATTGTACAAAAACATGACAAAAGACAAGAGACGTCAATTACAAACTGTAACATAAGGAAACGGAAGAACTACAATTTGTAAAGTGAAGAAACATGTAAGGGTAACATGAGAGGTGAGGGAAAAAAACTTAAAGAGGAAAGAGTGGATAGATGATTTAATATGGCGGAGGTATGTTTGCATTAGGATTCAAAAGTATCTTTAAAAAGAAAACACTTTAGAGATCCCTTGAATTTATCAAGGCTTTTTTCCTCCCTTAAAAAAACAGCAAGCGAGTTCCATATAAGGGGTGCTGTTACGGAAAACGATGCGTTTACAGCGTGTATCGATTACTTTCAGCGAGGGACCTGTCAAACAGATTTTGAGAAGAGGATCGTAACATGCGAGATAAAGTGTGCGGTTTGAGAAGCTTATCAATGAAACTGGGAACATTCATCACTTGAATTTTCAACGTTAAGAGCGCTATTTTCTTTATAAGGAATTGTATGCTTTTTACATAGGAACAGAGGTTTAAGGGGGAGCATGGAAGAGGGAAAGACGCCTGGAGCACAGGAGGGAAGGGAACAGGATGGTAGGAATGGGATAGACCATGGGGGGGAGGGAAGAAGGGCCCCATATAGGGACTATGGCAGGGAGAAGGAGGTTGGAGGCTGATGCAAAGCTGGGAATGGCATAAGAGCACTTATGCTGGTGGATTGGGGGGGGGCAGAAGGGGTCTAATGCTGAAGGCAGGCAGTAGAGGGGGGCTGATGCTAGGACTGGGAGAAAGGTCAGGTGTTGGGGGTAGAAAGCCGAGCAAGAAGCTGGGGGCAGGCATTTTACCTCCCTGAAGATATTGTGCATTTAAAGTTGCCTAAAATAGTGATGATACTTTGTACTTGGTCAGCGGTTGAGGGACCTCAAGAGACTATTTCAGGACCCAATGGCAGTTCTTTAGGAACCAGTACACACATAGGTTGATGCATTTCTGCAAATGCTGGGACCTGAGTCAGTTAGCTCTCAAAATAAACACAGGATATGATTAGAAGAAAGTTTCAGTTACTTCTGCCTTAGCATAGAAAAGGGAGCATCAATTGTCTAATCCCATTAAATTCCATCCAACAGCTTGTATTGTATTAATAAAAAACAAACAAACCCTGTGCTTAGGATCAGCCCAGCTCTTTGAACAAGAAATTGGCAAGACTTCTGGCCGCAGGATCCTTCTATTCACACATGAAAAGGAGACTAAATTCTGCAGAATAGGAGTCAAATTGCTGGCATGGATTTCTAGCAGACAGCTGCTAACTACATAAAAATCTGTGTTCAGAATGATATGGTGACAAAATTCACCACCGTTCCCGTCCCTGCGGAAAACCACGGGAAACCATCCCTTGTCATTCTTTAGTGTCCATCTCAATCTCAGTCCTTCTACACTAGCATTCTTCAGTGCAATGCTTGAGGGTCCATGGCTGGGCCCATTCATGCTCTGGTTCTTATGTGAGCCAAGTACACGATAATGAAGCCATTGTGACATCACTGATGAGGCTGGCTTACAGGCATTGGTGGAATGAGGCATTATGACATCACAATCTCAGCTCTGGAAGGTTGCTAGTCTTTGGGTTTCTGTCAGGTACTTGTGACCTGGGTTGACCACTGCAAGAAATAGGATGCTGGGCTTGATGGACCTTCAGTCTGTCCCAGTAATGCAAAGCTTATGGTCTTATGTTTTAACTATCCAGTGTCATTTCTTTAGTGTCTCTCAACCTGTCCTTTTACAACCAGCTTTCTTCAACGCAAGGCTTTTTGGTCAGTGGCTATACTTGGATTCTTCCCTCTCTCCTTAAAGGATGACATGAAAATGGTTTCCTGCGGTTATCTGCGGGGGCGGGGACGGTGATGAATTTTGTCACTGTGTCATTCACTTGCTGCTCACAGAGATAATTAGAACATAAGAATTGCCGCTTCTGGGTCAGACCAATGGTCCATCGTGCTTAGCAGTCCACTCACGCAGTGGCCCTCTGGTCAAAGACCAGCGCCCTGAGACTAGCCCTACCTGTGTACGTTCCGGTTCAGCGGGAACTTGTCTAACTTTGTCTTGGAATTCCTGGAGGGTGTTTCCCCCTATGACAGACTCTGGAAGAGCGTTGCAGTTTTCTACCACTCTCTAGGTCAGGGGTGTCAAAGTCCCTCCTCGAGGGCCGCAATCCAGTCGGGTTGTCAGGATTTCCCCAATGAATATGCATGAGATCTATTAGCATACAATGAAAACAGTGCATGCAAATAGATCTCATGCATATTCATTGGGGAAATCCTGAAAACCCGACTGGATTGCGGCCCTCGAGGAGGGACTTTGACACCCCTGAACTAGAGTATGTGACCAGAAAAGGAACTGGTGTCTTGCACAACATTTTACAGAAGTATTATTAGACAATTTATTTAGCTTGTTCTTTTCATATCTTGAATCAAGATTCATTTTCAACAGTAGAAAACTTTATAGACAAAATCAAACAATTTAAAGCATCAGGGTAGAATTTTTAAGAGCCAGGAAGTGTTTTCCTTCATAACATAACATTTACTTTTATACCACAAAACCATTAAGTTCTATTCAGTTCACAGAAAGACAAAAATGTATACAAAATTAATGCAATGAGAAAAAACTGCTAATTTCCAAAGGATTTGATAGAAAGATGTGTTTTTAACGAATATCGGAATTGGTGATAGGTATCAGAGGACATAGATTGATTCAAGTCCTTGTCCCATGATGCTCCTTGAAAGGACAAAAGGCGCTGACTAAATCTTTTAAATTTACAACCTTTGGCTGATGGAAAAGTAAATGACGCAAGAGATTTTCTGTGATGTTTTGAGCTAGTAAAAATAAACAAATCCAAGAGACAATTTAGGTATTAGACCTACTGATGCCTTGAAACAGATAACATCTAAATTTAAACTTTACACGAGCCTCAACCGGTAGCCAATGCAGTTCTCATCTCTTCTTTTTTGGATGAGTGAGGCTTATTTTGATCTTTTCAGTTACTTCCCCCTGCTCCTTTGGGCTTCCAGTGTAATTATAACCAGGACTGAGATCTGGTGCAATCAGCCTTTACTTCCACTATTCAAGTTTAAAACTGCCTTGGAATAGCTGGCCACATCTTTTATGGATGAGGGCCGAGGACGGAGTATAAAGGGGGAAAAAAAAGCATTCGATAAACCCTGAACTTGGTGTGGACAGTTGAAGACTTGGATAAGCGGCTCAGTTGCAGGACTAGTTTAACGCTTTAATGGCAGTCTCAGCTAAGCAAAAAGATGGCGTCCTATGGAGATATCAACAGTATAAATACACGCTCCTCTTTTACAAAGCAACGCTAGCGGTTTTAGAACCAGCTGCCGTGGTAACAACTCCAATGCTCATAGATGTCCTATGAGCGTCAAACTGCTACCGCTGTGGCCGGCGCAAAAAACGCTAGCACGGCTTTGTAAAGGAGAGGGACCGTTCTTAAAAATAAGAATCTAAACGTTAACAGCTTTCATGTATGTTGACTTTAGATAGCATATGATGCAGCCAAACCGTTGGGCAGACTGAATGAACCACACAGGTCTTTCATCTGCCATCATTTGCTATCAGCGACAGGTATGCAAATGTGTCTCATGCATACTCACTAGGAACAGAAGTTTCTACCGCAGCCTGGAGCGCTAAATGCGCCAACGCTCTTAGGAATTCTGAGCAACTGACTTTAAGTTAGACTGAATATGTCTGTTTTATCTTCTTATTTCTGTATGGATTCTTAACTTTTTATGCATGTAACTCCTTGTAAACCGTTTTGGATAAAAATGGTATAGAAATTTTAAAAATAAATAAATATGGTAGAAACTGCTACTGTGGCTTAGTAAAAAGGGGAGGGGGTATGTTACTTGGTCCAGTCAGTGGCGTAGTGAGGGTGAGTAGCACAAGCGAGGGTGAGAGGCGCCTGGGGTGGTGGTGCCCATTGCCCGCCCTCTTCTCTGCTCCCCACCCTAGGTGCTCCTTCCCCACCCCCTCCTGCCGCACACTTGTGTCCCTTCCCTAACCTGCTGCTCGCACCAGCTCTTCTTCCGACGTCATTTCCTAGGCGTAGGACCAGGAAGTGACGTCAGAGGAAGAGCCGACGTCAGCAGCAGGTTGGGGTTGCTGCTCACGCCAGGAATGTTAATGAGGTACGGGGGAAGGGAAAGGGCGAGCACACGCATTAATGGAAAGGGGCAGGGGGCACAGTGCTCCCACCAAGACGATGCCCGGGGTGGTCTGCTCCCCCCCCCTTACTACGCCTCTCTCTAACAAGACTGGCATTTGCACAGTCTTCATGTTGAATCACATTCACATCAACTAATAATAAACACCAAAAACTCAGTGTCAAAACAAGGGCCACAGCTTTATTGCAAAAACTTCAAAATTAAATCCAACAATCCCATATACATTCAAAACACAACTCAACTCAACAGCTCAGTATAGCTTAACATCGTACACCCACGTGAAGCTATTTGGTGTCGAACTATCCCCCCCCTCCATACAAATTATCAACGATGCCAACAATCCCAATTTTCCAGCAGGACCCATGGTGTCGCAGGGTCCTACCTCCACCCATAGCGGTATCCCCACTCTTCTCAATTTTAGCTACACTGAGACAATAAATGTCTTCAACACCTGCTTTTTAAGCTGTGACCAACCCCAAATAGTACCCCCACAATACCCCAACAACCACCCCCAACCACAAAAACAACTGGGACGGGCCAGGTGGGAATTTTTATCTCCTAAACCACCCCCCCTCCAAACCACCAACTCTCTCCTGGCCTTCCATCTGCCTAAACAATGCTTAACCTGCCAAAATCTCCTCAGAAAACAACCAATCACACCATTCACCCATCAACCAATTAAATCACTGCTACCATTCAACCAACCTTTATCTCCCCTGCAAACACCTAATAGGCAGCCCAACTTCCTTAGCATCCCATACCAAAACATTCACTCTAACAAGCACCCAATTTTTAAATACCCCCCCACTCTATACCCCCTCTCAAGACCTACCGTATATACTCAAATATAAACCGAGATTTTTGGGTCACAAAAATGGCCCAAAATGGGGGTCTCTGTTTATATTCGAGTCACTACCTGACCACTTGATACAGCTGTCCTCTTCCTGCTGAACCGTCATTTTTCTATCTTAGTTCAATCAATTATATTATCTTGCCTCGATTACTGTAACGCTATCTACCTCGGCATTACAAAAATTTGTCTTCATAAATTACAATTAATTCAGAATACTGCTGCGAAGCTGATCTTTGGAAAACGTAAATTTGACCATGCGATCCCTTTGCTTCAGAGTCTTCATTGTCTCCCGGTTTATTTTAGAATTCAATTTAAATGCACTTGTATTTCTTTTAAAATTCTACATGGTATCTTTAATCCACTTATTCCTTTATTTTGGAACTAGTCTTTAAGCCCGTTACATTAACGGGTGCTAGAATAGATGTGTCTGTCTGTGTTTCTTTATCTCTCTCTCCTTGGCCGCTGTCTGTATCTTTCTGTCTTCCCCCCCCCCCCAAGCAAAGCTGTTTGCTCCCAGCACACAACTCCCCCCCAAAGCAGCCCCCTTTCCCTCTCCCTAACTGTCTCTCCATGGCCCTCTTCTGTCTTTCCCCCAGAGCAAAGCTGTCTGTCCCCAGCACACCTCCCCCCAAAGCAGCCCCCTTTCCGTCTCGCTATCTCTCCATGGCCCCTTCTGTCTTCCCCCCCAAGAGCAAAGCTATCTGTCCCCAGCACACCTCCCCCCCCAAAGCAGCCCCCTCTCCCTCTCCCTATCCATGGCCCCTTCTATCTCCCCCCAGCACACCCCTCCCCCCAAAGCAGCCCCTTTCCCTCTCCCCCTGGCTCCCGGTATTGATCCCCTTCTTACCCTCCCTCCATCCTGGCGTCTTCTGGCCTGCTCCTCTTCAAAGCAGCCTGCGATCGTGGTGGCCGGCTTTAGCGAACCTAGCAGGCCGCTCTCCAACTCGGTAGCATGTTCCCTCTGACACGATCCCGTGCATCAGAGGGAGCATGCTACTGAGGTTGGAGAGCGGCCTGCGAGGTTCTTTAAAGCCAGCCACGATCGCAGGTTGCTCTGAAGAGGATCAGCGGCGGCGGCAGCGAGTGAGGAGGGAGGTGTGTTCCCCGACGACGACGCGGGCAGGGAGAGAGCACAGTCGTGCGCCTTCAGCCACCACATGTGCCTCCAGCCCCTGCAAGCGCCGTGAGGTGTCAAATAGAATACTGCCACAGAAGCACACCTCACGGCGCCAGGAATCACAAATTTTCAAGAGCGCATGCACACTCTAGGGTTTTATTATTATAGATGTTTACCGATTCGCCTTTGCAAGAGGTATCCAACAATTTAAACTCTCCCTGCCTTCTAAAAAAGGGATTAAAGGAGTCAAGATCTTCAGTCAATCTTTGGTTTTTACATTCTCTCAACTCTGCAATGATCTCCCCCTTTTTTTTTTTAAGGAGTTCCAGTTCGTTTCAATTTTTCCATAAATCTTTAAAAACTACTCTATTTGCCAAACATTTTGAAAATTAATTCTTTTGAAATTTTGCTATTATCTTCTATTTATCATTTGCAAATCATTCCCTATTTATTTAATTGCTGTAAACCGAGTTGAGCCCTCTCAGAATGATGACTCGGTATACAAAGTTAAGCTTTAGTTTAGTTTACAGGGGCATCCTCCCCTCTGAGCCGCTGTCTACAATATACACACCCACCCTGGAGTCACTATCCACATACATGGCCCCACCTCTCAAGTCACCAATTCCCATATACCCGTTGATGCTACCGGCGCAGATTCACTGACCTCCATGCACCCCCCCAGAGCCACTGACCTCCATACACTCGTGGGTTGTGTTGCCACAAATCCACTGTATGCTGAACTGGGCTGGGCCTTGAGCATCTGCGCATGTTCAAGGCCTACTGAGAATCTCGGAGGGGGTGGGAGCCAACAGACCTTGAGAATGCGCAGACACTCAAGGCTACGTCTGGTTCAACATACAGCGAATCGGCTGCAGCAGAACCTACGGGTGTAAGGAGATCAGTGGCTCTGGGGAGTGCATGGAGGTCTGCGAATCAGCAGCACCAGTGGGTATTTGGAGGCCAGTGATGCAGGGGGTGGGGGCATGTATTGTGGATCGTGACTCTGGGGTGTGTGTTGTGGATAGTGGCCCCCCCATAGGTAGGAGAGTGACCAGTGGTGTACGGGGGGGGGGAGGGGGTGTTCACCCCGTGTGCTTCGATGACTGACGCCCACATCAAGAACCTCTTCCAGGCAGCAGCAGTGTTTATAGTTTATTTCATTTATATCCCACTTTATACAAAGCAGGACACAAGAAATACATAATAATATAGCAACATCACTCACACAAACAATGAAAACATTAATTAGCGTCCAGCGCTAAATCCTAACACAGAATATTCATTCCCCATACTTAATTTTGCTGAATAAATCTCTTTTCAATAATCGTTTAAAATTTTGTAAATTTCCCTGCTGATGTATGTACAATGGAATCTTATTCCACATACAAGGTCCCAATTCACTGCTCTTGGCATCGGGCCTTCCTCTCTACTGGGTCCTGCAGCGAGGGAGGCCTGACGCAACAAAAGCAGCAAATTGTGAAGGTTGTGCTGCAGGAGAGACAGAGAGAGAGAGAGAGAGAGAGAGAGAGAGAGGCTGCACCCAATAGGGGAGGGAGAGGAGGCAGATATGCCAAACCATGAGGAAAGAAAGGATGGAGGGAAAGGAAGGAAGGGAAGGAGATACCAGGCTATAGAGGGGGGAGGAAAGGGGACAGATATGCCAGACCAGGGAGAAAGGAGGGAAAGGAGATACCAAAGCAAGGAGAGGAGAGAGATGCCAGGGCATGGGAGGGAGGGAAGGAGACAGATGCCAAACCATCAGGAAGGGAGAGAAGGCCAGAAGAGAGATGCCAGAGCATGGAGGGAGAGAGATAGTTGGCAAAGAAGAGAGAGATTCCAGGGCATGAGAGAAGGGAAGCAGATGTCAGACCATGGGGTGAGTTGGGGAAGGAAGGAAGGAAGGAAAGGAGACAGGAGAGTTACCAGAGCATGGGGTAGGGAGTGTTGACAGAAAAAAATGGAAGGAACAGAGAAAGAGGGCAGATGCTGGATGGAATGGAGAGTGAAGAGAAGATGAGGAAAGTAGAAACCAGAGCTTACAAAAGGTAGAGAAAAGATTTTTTTTGTTGTTGCTTTAGAACAGCGGTCTCAAACACGCGGCCCGCAGGCCACATGTGGCTCTCCAAGTTTTATTTGCGGCCCGCGGTCTGGACTGGATAATTCCTTCCTTTTGGAGCAGCAGCGGGTCTGGCCGGTTTGTTCCGTTCAAAGCCGCAGGTTGGCGGCTCCTTGCGCTATTCGCTCCTGCATCGGAAGCCTCTCTGACAGAACATCAGAGAGGCTTCAGATGCAGGCGCGGATCTCGCAAGGAACCGCCACCTGCAGCTTTGAATGGAATGAGCCGGCCAGACACGCTACTGCTCCAGTGGCGTACCAAAGGGGGGGCGGTCCGCAAAACTGGTCACCCTCCACTGTTCTTCCTAGAGTGCGGCTCGCGGCTCGTCTAGAGCAGGGGTGCTCAACTCCTTCCCTTCTCACCGCCGGCACCATGCTCTTTGATCTCCCTGCTTCTCTCGCCGCCCGACCTCAATTCTGACGTCGAGAGGACGTTCTGGCTAGCCAATCGCTGCCTGGCTGCCCGGAACGTCCTTTCCGACGTTAGAATTGACGACGGGCAGCGAGAGTTGGTCGGCCCCATGGAGATCTCGGCCTGTTCCCGATGGCGCCAGCAGCAGCCTATTCCCCGGCGGCGGTGGCATGGGGGAGGGCAGGAAGAAAGAAAGAAGGGGGGGGCAGGGAGCCAGAAGGAAAAAAGAAAGAAGGGGGGGGACAAGGAGCCAGAAACAAAGCAAAAAATGGGACAAGGAATCAGAGAAAGACAGACATAGAAAAAGAAAGAAAAAGTTGGGGGAGGGAATGAGGTCTGGAGGAGAGGAAGCATACAGGAGGCTGAAAGAAGGGAAGAAATATTGGATGCACAGTCAGAAGAATAAAGTGCAACCAGAGACTGATGAAATTACCAAACAAAGGTAGGAAAATGATTTTATTTTCAATTTAGTAATAGAAATGTGCCAGTTTTGAGAAAGAAAAGATATTAAACTTTAAATGTGAGTGCTGCAGAAAAAATAGAGTACTTGGAGGGCTGCAGAAAAAATAGTTAATGTCTTATTAAAGAAATGACAATTTTGCATAAGGTAAAACTGTTAAAGGAAAGTTTTATAAACTATAAAGAGTTTAACCTCATGCAAAAGTGTCATTTTTTTAATAAGACATTAACTATTTTTTTCTGCGGCCCTCCAAGTACCTACAAATCCAAAATGTGGCCCCACAAAGGGTTTGAGTTTGAGACCACTGCTTTAGAATAAAGTGATATTGTAGCTATATTGATAAACATTTATACTGGTAAATAGAAAATGGAAAAAAAAGGTAATCTTTTTATTGGAATAATTTTAACATTTTTTTTTTTTAAACTAACTTTTGGAAATCAAAATTCCCTTCCTCAGGAGTTTTGTACTAATAAAAATATTATTTGTACCATTGATGATTATTAAGTGTTATATTTATTGTTAATTTGTTTGGATATATTATTACACTTATTGTAAATTTGAAAATGAATAAAGAATTAAAAAAAAAAAAATTACTGTTTAAGGATGTCTGGTCTTTGTAGACTAGCTCACTAGGATCACCCAAGTTTCTAAGTTTATATTCGAGTCAACCTTTTTACCGCCTTTTCTTTTTTTTTTGGGGGGGAAGGGTCACCTTGGTTTATATTTGAGTATATATGGTAACTTCATACAAATCAGTTCAGTTCACTGAGATAGCTACACCCACTGTTATATGCTCACAGCATAAAACTGTGAACACTAAACTCAAGTCATTCACATCCTAAAATGTGCGATTGGTCTATGTCTATTAATATACAGAAATAAGGCAGTGATTCTTAACCCAGCCCTTGGAATACATCCAGCCAGTCTAGTTTGCAGGATGTCAACAATGAATGTGCATGAGTTGTATGCATTTTCATTGTCCGTATCTTGAAAATCAAACTGGTTAGCTATATTCAATAGTTTGGCTTGACAATCAGAGGTTATTAGGATGGATGTCCATTTGGCTTCCAGTTTGGAAAATTGTATGTGTGTAAAACACACACGCTGACTGATTTCATGCCCATAAAACCTGTGAATTAATGTATATAATATTGATTTAGGTATGTTAAAGAATTTTGTGCTCTTAAGTTTACACACAATTTTTTAACAAACTGAAAAAAAATGGCTGAAAATCACCCAAAAATATTAAACAGATTCAAAGAAAAAAAAAAATGTAATCCCGCCTCCCCCCCCAAAAAAAATACTAACCTAATGTTATTTTCTGTGCATACCCTAGAGCAGTGGTCTCAAACTCCAACCCTTTGCAGGGCCACATTTTTGATTTATAGGTACATGGAGGGCCTCAGAAAAAATAATTAATGTCTTATTAAAGAAATGACAATTTTGCATGAGGTAAAACTCTTTATGGTTTATAAATCTTTCCTTTTGGCTACGTCTTAATAATAATATTGTCATTTATAGCTAAAGAGACATATGATCAAGAAACTGTTTTATTTTACTTTTGTGATTATGATAAAAACATACGAAGTGCCTCAAAATAGTACCTGGCGGGCTGCTAGTTTGAGACCACTGCTATAGGCTAAGGCCCTTTACACCTGCATTGTGATGTCATAGAACTTTATGGTTATGGAAACATAGTAACATGATGGCAGATAAAGGCCAAATGGCCCATCCACAGCATCCACTCTCTCCTCCTCTTCCTATTGGCTAAGGCTCTTAACATTTGCATCTCCTCTTCCTATAGGCCAGTGGTCTCCAACTCAAACCCTTTGCAGGGCCACATTTTTGATTTATAGGTACTTGGAGGGCCTCAGAAAAAATAATTAATGTCTTATTAAAGAAATGACAATTTTGCATGAGGTAAAAAAATCTTATGGTTTCTAAATATTTCCTTTTAGCTTAGTCTTAATAATAATATTGTAATTTATAGCTAAAAAGACATATAATCAAGAAACTATTTTATTTTACTTTTGTGATTATGATAAACATACCGAGGGCCTCAAAATAGTACCTGACGGGCCGCGAGTTTGAGACCACTGCCCTAGAGTATAAAGGAAATGTCATAAAGACCATCACATTTTCACAAAAGGGTAAACTTTAAAACAAATTTTTTTTTTTTTTTTAAATGAACCTTCCTGTCATAATGGCCAAGCTGAACATATTTAATCATATAATCCCGACAGTCTCTTCCTGAGCTCAAGTAGATAATTAAACAATATGGATCAGAGAAAACTCTCAAGAGACTGATACTAATTAGATGTGAATGAGTTCCAGTAGAAATTGTCTTTCTAAATTAATAAAGGTTGCAGCAAAAAAATCATTCTGGGCAACCGCAGCATACTCTTTTTCAATGGCAGGACTGGAGAGAAGCATGGTGGAAAAGCAGCAAACTCATTCCTCGTCATGAAAAAAAAAAAAAGTTTCCATTTTTCTGCTTAGCCTTTGTATAATAATGTATTTCCCTCTTTCCAGCCAAACAAAACAATCTCCCTGTTAGGCTGCTGGCAAAATGAAAAGCAACAAAATTGACTGTTACTTATTGCTCTTATAGGGACATAAAACAGTTTTGGTTGCTTGCAAATTAAACTCTGCTCCCTTCTTTCTACAATGATTTCCCCTCGACGTTTCATCTAGATCCTTCATTCCTTCTGCAAACTGCCCTCATGTCTCCCCCTCCCCTCCCCCTTTCCCCACATAGACACACTACAGCAGCTGGGCCTGCAGCCATTCAGTTCATAAATCAGGACCTTGTATGAGAACCAGCCACATCCCAGAAAGGCAGCCAAACTGATTCCATTGGGAGGTGGCAATGAATCTGCCGAACAGGAGCATGGTCATATTTGTGCACCCTGCCCAGTCGGCGCAGTGGTTAAAGCTACAACCTCAGCACCCCGGGGTTGCGGGTTCAAACCCACGATTGCTCCTTGTGGCCCTGGGCAAGTCACTTAATCCACCCCATTGCCCCGGGTTCATTAGATAGATTTTGAGCCCGCTGAGACAGTGAGGGAAAAAATGCTTGAGCTCTCCTGGGAAAACAGTATATTAAAGTGAATAAATAAATAAAAATAAAATAAAATAGTTTCACTTACAAAAGTGTCTCCAACTGAACAGCAAAAGTTAAATTTAACCTTATCAGTGGAATTGGTGTAAGAAGCAGCAAACTTGGCAGGAAAATAGCTGTCAAATTCGTGAGGGGTGGGATAGGATCAAGATAAGAGGGGGCAAGGCTAGGGTTACCAGATGTTTGGTTTTACCTGGACAGGCATCCAGACAGGTTTTCAAAACCCAGCAGTTTGTCCGGGTTTTGCAAACCATTGAGCTTGGGGCCACGTCTGGAGGGCATCTGCGACGTGATGATGTCACATGCATACACACATGCTTGTGACATCATCGCATTTCATCTATGCCTGCGCAGATGCCCTCCAGACGTGGCCCCGAAGAGATGAGGTTTGTGTGGAGCCAGGGTTGGGGTGCAGAATGGGGCAGCGCCAGGGTATAACCACACATCCTCTTTTTTTTTTTTTGGTGGGGGGGGAGGGGAGAAAAAATATGGTTACCCTAGACATGGCACAGAGAGGCGAGAAGGTAGTAAAAGTGAATGGGTTGAGGTAAATGAACATCAGGATAAATGACATGGGAGCGTGGATGAAGAGAACGGAAGTGCAAGAGTATTGGAAACCGCTACTTATCACTTATATAGCACTTATGCAGCGCTGAACATTTTGATATTTATAGATGGTCCCTACTTGGAAGAGCTTACAATCTAACTTGGACAGACAAGACATGACATCGAGGGTAAGGGATGCAGAACCCAAGGTGAGATGAGTTAGGAGTGGAAAACACTCTCAAAGAGGTGGGCTTTTAAACAGGCTTTGAACACTGCCAGAGACGGAGCCAACCATAGGGATTCGGGCAGCTTGTTCCAAGCAAATGGTGCAGCAAGGCAGAAGGGACAGAGTCTGGAGTTGGTAGTTGAAGAGAAGGGCACAAATAGGAGGGACTCACCAGCTGAGCGGAGCTCACGGGGGAGAGAGGATCATAGGGGGAGATAAGTGAAGAGAGATAGTGAGGGGCAGCTGAGTGAGTGCATTTGTAGGTCAGTAAGAGGAGTTTGAACTGTATTCGGAAACAGATGGGAAGCCAATGAAGCGACTTTAGGAGAGGAGAAAAGCGGCTCTCCCGGAATACAAGTCGTGCAGCCAAATTCTGCACGGATTGGAGGGGAGCGAGATGGCTAAGTGGAGGGCCTGAGAGTAGCGAGTTGCAGTAGTCTAAGCGCAAGGTGATGAGGACGTGGATAAACATAGAAACATAGAAGATGACGGCAGATAAGGGCCATAGCCCATCAGGTCTGCCCACTCTACTGACCCACCCCCAAGTCTACTATCCTAGGGTTCCCTTGGCTTAACCCTCTAAGAGATCCCACATGGGCATCCCATTTGCTCTTAAATTCTTGCACGCTGTTTGCCTCGATCAACTGCACCGGGAGCTCGTTCCAAGGATCAACCACTCTCTCGGTGAAGAAATATTTCCTGGTGTCGCCATGAAATTTCCCGCCCCTGAGTTTGAGCGGATGCCCTCTTGTGGCTGAGGGTCCTTTGAGAAAGAGAATCTCTTCTTCCATCTCGATACGACCGGTAATATACTTAAAGGTCTCGATCATGTCTCCTCTCTCCCTACGTTCCTCGAGTGAGTACAGCCGCAAATTTTTCAGCCTTTCCTCGTACGATAGATCCTTGAGCCCCGAGACCATCCTGGTGGCCATCCGTTGCACCGACTCTACTCTCAGCACATCTTTTCGGTAGTGTGGCCTCCAGAATTGCACACCGTATTCCAAATGAGGCTTCACCACGGTTCTGTATAATGGCATAAGCGTTTTGATAGTGTACTCAGAAAGGAAGGGTCGAACTTTGGCAATATTATAGAGGAAGAAGCGGCAGGTAAAGGATACAGATACAGAAAGGGATACAGATGGTGCTTTGTTGTGGTCACCGAGTCCCAGCTCCTCTATGGGCTCCTTTTACAATGCTGCGCTAGCGGTTTTAGCATGGGTTTAGTGAGTGCTAAAATTCTGCGTGCGCTAAAAATGCTATCACTGCTTTGTAAAAGAAGCCCTTTGTTTTTCTTCCTCCTGCAGCTTTTCTCAAAATATATAACTTCCAGGCTAAAACCTCAGCGGAAGTTTGGCATAAAAATTGGCTCCAATGTCTAGTCTACAAATGGTATGCAACTCAGCGAGCCATTTATAGAATAGCATTCTGCTCAGATTTTTTTTTCAGCGCCATTTACTCAATCTAATCCACAGTGTGCTTTCTAAGAAATTTCTGCACTTGTATGAAACTAATTAGAGAATGACATGGGGACAAATTTTTCCCTGTCCCCACGGGAACTCATTTTCCCGTCCCATCCCCGTGAGTTCTTTTCCTGTCCCCCACCCCATTCCTGCAAACTCTGTTCTCATCGGCACAAGTCTCAAACACTTTAAAATCATAAGTTTTTGAGGCTTGTGTGGTTAAGGCAGAGCTTACAGGAATGGGGCAGGGACAATGACAAAACTCACGGGGATGGGACGGGGAAAAATTTGTCCCTGTGTCATTCTCTAAAACTAATGTGCACTCTTGTTGGCACATTTGTTTCAGACAACAGCCCATCTCTAGTCTAGGATTTTTAATTCCAGATCCAGCACATTTTAAGGATGCAAAGGATCAGACTGCATTTTGTACAAGAGGAGACAATGGAGATTTTCTTTCGGCACAAGATTATTCCAAAGTTTGACGACATGGTGTTTGTGGCCTGCTGAGAATTAGAAAAGATACAGAGAAGGGCAATAGAAATGATAAAAGGGATGAGACAACTTTCCCTGCAAGGAAAGGCTAAAGCAGCTAGGGCTCTTCAGCCTGGAGAAGAGGTGGCTCTGAGGAGATATGATAGAGGTCTATAAAATACTGAGTGGAGTGGAATGGGTATACAGTGGTGCCTCACACAACGAACTTAATCCGTTCCAGGAGCAAGTTTGTTATGTGAAACGTTCGTTGTGTGAAACGCGTTTTCCCATAAGAATACCTGTAAAACAAAATAATTCGTTCTGCAGCCCTACATTTCCCTCCCTCCACCTCACCTCACATGCAGAGCCTGCCAGCCTTCTCCCTCACCCAGCCGCACGATCTCAAAAAGCTGTGCACGCGCAGCTGCTGGAGTTGATCAATGTTCTCTCTCCTGCAACTTCCGGTTTCCGGTTGCGTCAGAGGAGAAGATTGAACAACAGAGCATGCGCGCATGTGCTGCTCTTTGAAAGTGTGTGGCTGGCCGAAAAAGAAAGCCGGAAAACTCGGTTTTTAAGGTAAGGTGGAGGGAGATGATGGAACACTGCATTCAGACAGGAGGGTGCTGCTGTTCCCGGCTCACATTAGAAAGCGGCGAGAGTAGTTCCGCCCCCCCCCGGGCCCCTCGGGCGACTTCGTTGTGTGAAACGAAGTTCGTTATAGGGAGCAAGACAAAAAGTTCGTTATGCGCAGCGTTCGCTGTACGAGGCGTCCGTTATGCGAGGCACCACTGTATATGAATCACTTGTTTACTCTTTCCAAACATACTAGGATTTGGGGGCAAGTAAAGAACCTACTAAATTGTACATTTTAAAAACAAACCTGTGAAAATATTTCTTTGCTCAACTTGTAATTAAACTCTAGAATTCATTAGAATGTGGAGAAAGCAGTTAGCTTTGTAGGGTTTAAAAAAAATGATTTGGATAATTTCCTAAAACAGAAGTCCATAAGCCATTATTAAGAGGGAGGAAGTGACATCAGAGAGAGTGCCAAAGCTGTCCCTGCTTGCGCCGAAGTTAAAAAGGTAAGGGTAAGGGGGGGCGGGAGAGGAGCGCCACCAACCCAGGCACCGGTCACCCTTGCTACGCCACTGCAGGGTTTTACCATGTTTTTACCACTACACTGCCTAAGTGAGCCATCAAGCCTTCCTCTGGTTAGAGGTGCACATCTATAAGCTGAGGAATTTGAGAAGAGGCAAAATACCAGCTGCAGTACAGAACATACAAGTAACAAACAAAGCAGCTCAACCAATTTATTAAGTCACTAGTATATAAAGGTGGTTCAGTCAAATATCCAGAAATTTTCAAGAAAAGAGAAATACATAAAGAGGGGTAGATTGCACCAGTCATCTATTATAACCCTAAAGACAAAAGGGTGGTGGGAGTAACCCACAGGAAGTCACAGGTACAACCCTGGCTACCTTTCTAGGCAGGCTGGATGGACCATGCTGATCTTTATCTGCTGTCTTTTACTATGTTACAATGGAGTTGGGGGAGGGGGGACATGTAAATCTCTCTCCTGCATATTCATTAGAAATATTTAGAAAACTTGGTTTGTTTGTTGCCCTCAAGGACTGAACTTTATAAAACCGATTATTCTAGTTATGAGGAGTTAATTTGTGAGGAAATATTAGATAAAAAAAATTGCCATTTTAAGAAGGTAGCCGTGTTAGTCTATTTTGAAAAGTAATAAATCCCCTCCCCCCCTTTTACAAAGCCGTGGTAGCGCAGCAAACACACCGACACCCGTTATATTCCTATGGACGTTGGAGCGATTACCGCAACAGCAGTCGCTACTGTGGCCAAATAGAAGTAGAAACAAAAACAAAAAGAAAGAAAAGAAATATTTTTATTGGACCAACAATACGTTTTTTGATTAGCTTTCAAAGGCCACACACTTCAGATCAGAAATTACAAATGTTGACAAATATCAGAATATATAAGGGAAACTTACAATCATTCCAATGACAGTGTCACGGGAAGAGGTAAGAATGATGGTAGGGGCTGGGTACTGCTGAAAGCTGTTTCTAAAATTGTATCGATTCATAATAATATACCCCCCCTTAAAATTCCTATGAGCGTCGGAGCAGCTTCGGGGCATTCAGTGCTCTGGGCTGTGGTAGAAACTAGAGAATGACACAGGGAATAGATTTATCACCATTCCCGCCCTGTCCCCGCAAGCTCAGTCCCTGTCCCATCCCTGCCCAGCAAGCTCGGTCCTCATCCCCCCCTGCAAACTGTCAGATCCCATCTGCACAAACCTCAAATAGTTAAGATTTTATACTGAACTTATTTTATTAAAGTATAAAAAGAGACAATATTCTGTATAATTGTCATTTTATAAACACAAATAATACAGCAGAGCAAGGATCAACAAAACCCCTGTCACCCTTCCCTTTCAGAAATATCCCCTCCACTATTGTGAAAACTGAACAAACCAAATTACTACAGAATGCTACATAGAAAAATCAAGCTAACAGAATACTTCAGTAACACATGGCAGGAATAGTGTTAGGGGAGTGCAACTACGGCAATTGCCCCCTGGTCAGAGAGAGAGCCCTAAGCCAGCGGGAAGCTAAAGAAGCACAGCCTGGGCTTTCCGGTCCCCAGTTATATCTAATACCAGCTCTAGCAGGATACAGATTTCAAGTCTGAAATATTCTAATCACAAAATATAAAATAAGGGCTCCTTTTACAAAGGTGCACTAGTGTTTTTAGCGCACGCTAGCCCAAAAATTACCGCCTGCTTAAAAGGAGATGGTAGCGGCTAGCATGCGCTAAAACCGCTAGCGCAACTTTGTAAAAGGAGCCTTAAATGTATTTTTTCTATCTTTTGTTGTCTGGTAATTTTATTCTTCAAATCACAGTGGTCTCAGGCTTTGGTTCTGGGTTCCTTCTGTCTTCATCATGGCATGGCTGGCTCCTGAAGGTAAAATAGGCGCAAGAGGAACTGGGGAGGAATGCTGAGTGACACAGGCACAATTTTTTTACCACAGGAGCAAGACTTTTCACTGTTTCCATGGGGCGGTGAAAGGTCTTGTCTCCATTCCTGCAGTAAACCACTTACAAATGTCTCCATTCCTGCGGATTTACTGCGGTGACCACGGTTTACTGCGGTAAACATTCCCCCGTGTCATTCTCTAGTAGAAACCTCTACTGCAGCTTAGTAAGGGGGGGGGGGTGAGTATTCAAGCATGAAGATTAATAACATTGTTGCTTATTCACTTTTTTGTTGTTGTTTCCTATCATTATTGCAACCTGTGTCAAGAGCAACAAGGATAGTTTGGTTTATACCGTGTTTCCCCAAAAATAAGCCCTAGCATCATTTTCAGGGTAGGTCTTAATATAAGCCCTATCCCCAAAAATAAGCCCTAGTCACCAGCGGCAGCAGCACTTCCCCCGTGACCCTTCCATCTCTTCCACTCATCCGAATCCTAACCGCGAGACCGAAATACAGTACCTTATAACAAACTGCATCGTCGGCAGCAGAGACCCCACTGCGACTTTCTCGCACCCGAGCGTTCCTCTGCCACTGTCCCTCCCTCCATCTACTCTTTGCCGCTGAACTCTGATTTCCCGATATATTGCAGTCAAGCCTCACCAATTTGCTTGACATCTTTGAAGGTGTGAATAAACATGTGGATAAAGGTGAGCTGGTTGATATAGTGAATCTAGATTTTCAGAAAGCTTTTGATAAAGTTCCTCACCAGAGGCTCCTGAATTGGTTATCAGATAGAAAACAGAGGGTAGGGTTAAATGGTCATTTTTCTCAATGGAGGCGAGTAAACAGTGGAGTGCCACAGGGGTCTGTACTGGGACCAGTGCTATTTAACTTATTTATAAATGATCTAGAAATTGGAATGACGAGTGAGGTGATTAAATTTGCAGATGACACTAAACTGTTCAAAGTTGTTGAAACGCATGTGGATTGTGAAAAATTGCAGGCGGACCTTAGGAAATTGGAAGACTGGGTGTCCAAATGGCAGATGAAATTTAATGTGGACAAATGCAAAGTGATGCACATTGGGAAGAATAACCTGAATCGCAGTTACCAGATGTAATGTAATGTAATGTAATTTTATTTCTTATATACCGCTAATCCGTTAGGTTCGAAGCGGTTTACAGAAGATATATATTAAGGAATACAATAAAATAATATAAGTAAGATAAGTACTTAGAAATTCCCTTACTGTCCCGAAGGCTCACAATCTAACTAAAGTACCTGAGAAAAACAATTAGTAAATAGTAGAGAAGTAAAAATAAAGATAGAGGTAAAAATAGGATTAGAAACATCCTAACAAGAATACATTGATCTCTCTTCGGCTACACATTTTAAAGCAAAAAGTAGATCCTCAACAATACAATGGGAAAAAAAAAATCCGTTAGACAATGGAATTCTAAAGAAATTTGAAAATAAGAAATAAACATTAGAATTTCTAACAAGAAGTGTATACGAAAGCTCTTTGTTAGTGTTTGTAACAGTGGACATGAGTTGCTAGGGTCCATCTTGGAGGGTTAGCGCCCAAGAAAAGGATCTGGGTATCGTTGTATACAATACGATGAAACCTTCCGCCCAATGTGTGGCGATGGCTAAAAAAGCAAACAGGATGCTGGGAATTATTTTTAAAAGGGATGGTTAACAAGACTAAGAATGTCATAATGCCCCTGTATCGCTCCATGGTGTGACCTCATCTGGAGTATTGCATTCAATTCTGGTCTCCTTATCTCAGGAAAGATATAGTGGCGCTAGAAAAGGTTCAAAGAAGAGCGACCAAGATGGTAAAGAGGATGGCACTCCTCTTGTATGAGGAAAGGCTAAAACAGTTAGGTCTCTTCAGCTTGGAAAAGAGACGGCTGAGGAGAGATATGATTGAAGTCTACAAAATCCTGAGTGGAGTAGAACGGGTACAAGTGGATTGATTTTTCACTCCGTCAAAAATTACAAAGACTAGAGGACACTCGATGAAGTTACAGGGAAATACTTTTAAAACCAATAGGAGGAAATTTTTTCACTCAGAGAATATTTAAACTCTGGAACGCATTGCCAGAGGATATGGTACGAACAGATAGCTGGTTTTAAGAAAGGTTTGGACAAGTTCTTGGAGGAAAAGTCCATAGTCTGTTATTGAGAAAGACATAAGGAAAGCCACTGCTTGCCCTGGATTGGTAGCACAAAAAAATAAAGTCACCACATTCATCAATGTACTTTAGTAAGCTTGTTTCTTGCTTAGAACTCTGCTCAGAGACATGAAGGCTGATTACTCGGCCTCACCTACCAATCATTGCAGTGTTCAAAAAAGAAGGCTTTTAAATCTTAAATATTCTTTGCGCTAGCTTATCCGCTATGCTAAAGGTATTAATGTTTTCAAAAGTTCTTGTGAACTATACAAAATTACTTAACTTTGGACAGTGACTGGTTCCGACGTGCACGTTTCGTTTGCTGCGTCAGGGAACCGACAATAACAGCTGAGTTTTAAAGCTGGTAGTGAAGTCACTGAAACAGAAGATAAATACTGTAAATACTTATATAGTAGGATGTAAATGCAAGTTATAAAGTAATACAGCACTATCGTATGGCTATTAACTGGAAGGGAGCACTCACCATTAGATTACAAAACTGGATATCTCAAAAAAGTGTTTCTTCTTAGACGTTTCAAACAGGGCTAGCAGAATACAGACGCTATTTATAGGTAATGCAGAGCCGGTGGGACTGTCACGTCAGAACGTTGAAACGTCACTGTCCCGGCCTGCCGAGTACTATTGCATCATCAAACTTTCTGATTGGAACAAAAGTCCTCAATCTCAAAAGAGACCTGTTATTCACTAATGAAATTATACTGAAAAAATGAATGAATAAATGAAAATGGAATCAGTAATGTACAAAATGATCACAGAAAAGCTCTCCACTCAACTTCACTGTTTAACCCCCGGGGGGGCAGAGTGCCCAAGGTATAGATCCATTTCTGCTCTAAGGCATACAGTTTGGCTTTCATATCGCCTCCCCTAGGAAGAACAGGGGCATCTAGAATGGAAAAACGCAGGGAGGAAATAGGATGTTCATGTTGAAGCCAATGTGGTGTAAGAGGGGCTTCTGCAACTGCTTTAACAATCCTACTCACGTGTTCCCCGATGCGTACACGTATCTTTCTAACAGTGTGCCCTACATATAACATCTGACAGGGGCATTGAATAATATAAACTACATTTTTCGTGTTGCAGTCAGTAAAGGCTATAGATCTGCGATTGACCACTCATTCAGGAAGTTGTAAATCTTCCAACTTGACACTATACTGACATATAGAACACGCTGTGCATGGTGAGTGAGTGCCTTTCTCTTGCTGTTTACATGATTCAGAGCGATAAAGGGCTTTCGTGAGGTGTTGTTTCAGGTTCCATGTTCGTGAATAAGCAAATTTTGGAAAAGTGTTAAAACATTCATGATACTGTAAAATGCCCCAATGTTGTAGTATAATGTGTTTTATCTGAAAAGCATGTTGAGAGTATGGCAAAACACATACTGTTTCAGCTTCATTGGATTTGGCAGAAGGGGATAACAACACTTCCCTGTTGGACCAATATGCTCTTTTATAAGCTTTCTTTATCACAGAGGTAGGATAACCTCTTTCTTTAAATCGCACTTTCATTTCTTCAGCTTTACATTCAAATTCAGTCCTGGATGAACATAATCTTCTTAACCTTAAGAACTGGCCCGTAGGGATGTTTCTACGTAGATGTCTTGGATGATGGCTGTCGTATCTAAGAAGATTGTTGCGGTCAGTTGGTTTCCTATAGATGGAAGTACTGAATTCCCCATCTACGATAGAGATACTCATATCAAGGAATGGTAAAGAGTGGGAATTAGATTGGGCAGCTTTTAAACTCAGCTGTTATTGTCGGTTCCCTGACGCAGCAAACGAAACGTGCACGTCGGAACCAGTCACTGTCCAAAGTTAAGTAATTTTGTATAGTTCACAAGAACTTTTGAAAACATTAATACCTTTAGCATAGCGGATAAGCTAGCGCAAAGAATATTTAAGATTTAAAAGCCTTCTTTTTTGAACACTGCAATGATTGGTAGGTGAGGCCGAGTAATCAGCCTTCATGTCTCTGAGCAGAGTTCTAAGCAAGAAACAAGCTTACTAAAGTACATTGATGAATGTGGTGACTTTATTTTTTTGTGCTACCGATTTCTTTAGTCACTCAACAGTAACCTCATTGTGTAAGAGTTACCCCTGCATATTTTGTTTGACTTGCCCTGGATTGGTAGCATGGAATATTGCTACTCCTTGGGTTTTGGCCAGGTACTAGTGACCTGTATTAACCACCGTGGGAACGGGCTACTGGGCTTGATGGACCATTGGTCTGACCCACAAGGCTATTCTTATGGCCTCTGTTTTAAATCCCTCGTCCTCCTCTCTTCGTGCTGCTCTTTCCTAGAGATGACATCTCCTTCCACAGCATAGTTAGAGCCGTGGCAGAATTGAGAGAAGAGATATAATGTGCCCTTCCTGCTCCAAGCAATCTTGGCATAAGGCCACAAACTTTGGCAGAGAAAACTAAATACTGGCTTTACATGGAACAGGCAGTGTATCTCCTGGAACAGAAGGGTCAGTAATGAACTGTGTAAATTGACCTAAATGAAGTCATTCTTCTCCAAAGCAATGGGACTTCAATAGCCAGAATCTCTCTACCATGAATCATCACAGTACAGATAGGTAGTGCCATATGCCTGGCACTATGCATGGCTTTCCACAACCACCACAGAATACCTTTCATGGACACTCTAGCCCCCGAGGTTTTATAAATCATGGTGGATAGCAACAGCTGCTGGGCACGAGATTCTATATTAAGAAAATAAGAACAATGAATTAGAGTGGGTAAAGATGGAGAAAGCATCTGCTGAGTATGGTTCATGGTCGATGTGTTTGGAGGGAATGGGTGACCTCATCCCACAGGATGTGGGAAATGGCTCTAGAGCTGGGCAGGTGGGAAGGGGGAGGGGAAGGGGTTCTCTAGGTTCAGTTCACAGTCTGCGAGTCAACACTGCCTGGGATAGACACAGAGGCTCCATACATAGCAAGAGAAATGGAAACTACGCATCGAGGGCTGGATTCTGCAACTGGCGCTGGTATCGCCAAGCGCCGGTCGTGTGTCAATTTATGTACTGGCACCGGCTGCAGAATCATGGCCCAGTGTAAAACAGATGCCGGAAATGTAGGTCAAGGTTTTATTTTACTTATTATTTATATTCCGCATATCCTACAATTCTATGCAGATTACAAATTATTCAGATACTCAAGCATTTTTCCCTGTCTGTCCCGGCGGGCTCACACTCTTTCTAATGTACCTGGGGCATTAAAGGATTAAGTGACTTGCCCAGGGTCACAAGGAGCAGTGCGGGATTTCAACCCACAACTCCAGGGTGCTGGGGCTGTAGCTCTAACCTCTACACTAGAGTTGCACGGGGACACAAATCCCCACCCATCCCCGCCAGGATCCTCTCCGTCCCCACCCATCCCCGCAAGGAATTACCTCCATCCCCGCCAGTCCCCATAAAAAGCAGCAATTACTTCTGACAGGATCATCAATTCCAGTTTCTTTTGTGTTTGCGCTGCTGTTTTCCTTGTGGAATCTCTTTGGTGGAACTCTTTTTTTTGTTTTCTGTTCAGGTAATTAACTTATAAACCCCCTCTTTTATTAAGGCTGACTTGTCCATTATATTATATGGACGAACCCTGCTTCCAAAGCCTTCCATCCCTGTGGGAGTCCCGTTGGCTAGAGGGGGGTTCCCGTGGGAGTCCCGTGGGCCAGAGGGGGGTCCCCGTGGGAGTCCCGTGGGTTAGGAGGGGATTCCCGCAGGACCCCCGCGGGATTCCCGCGATCCCTGTTCCCATGCAGATCTCTACTCTACACCACACACTCCCCATATTGGCCTATATTTCTGGTGCCTACTTTACATGAGGATTGCATCCACAGGAGTTCCAACAGTCACTTCTGGCAACAGTCACTCTGACAACAGGCGAAGTTAGGCGCCTCTGTGGACGGGACACAGACAGCCTGTTCTGTAGGCACCTGCCGATGCCTGCATTCTTTTAAAAATTAATTTTTAAATTGGTTTAAAATGATGCGGTCAATTACTGCGTCATTTATCACCAGTTAAGATAGGCAGTGGTAGTAGAGAATGACACGGGGAAAAGATTTATCACCATTCCTGCCCCATCCCCGCGAGCTCAATCCCCGTTCCTGCCCTGCCTCCACGAGCTCAGTCACCGCTCCTGCAAACTGTCAGATCCCATCCGCAAAAGCCTCGAATAGTTATGATTTTATACTGAACTTATTTTATTAAAGTATAAAAAGAGACAATATTCTGTACAATTGTCATTTTATAACACAAATAATACAGCAGAGCAAAGATCAGCAAAACCCCTGTCTCCCCTCCCTTTCACAAATATCCCCTCCACTATTGTGAAAACTGAACAAACCAAATTACTACAGAATGCTACATAGAAAAATCAAGCTAACAGAATACTTCGGTCACACATGGCAGAGAGAGAGCCCTAAGCCAGCGGGAAGCTAAAGAAGCACAGCCTGGGTTTTCCGGTCCCCCGTTAGGTCTAATACCAGCTCTAGCAGGATACATATTTCAAATCTGAAATATTCCAATCACGAAATATAAAATAAATGAATATTTTTCTACCTTTTGCTGTCTGGTAATTTTATTCTTCAAATCACATTGGTCTCAGGTTTTGGGTTCCTTCTGTCTTCATTGTGGCATGGCTGGCTCCTGAAGGTAAAATAGGCACAAGAGGAACTGGGGAAGAGATGCCGAGTCTGACTGGGGTGTAATTTTTTACCACAGGAGCAAGACTTTTCACCGCTCCCATGGGGCAGTAAAAGGAATTGTCCCCATTCCTGCAGTAAACCAGTTGCAAATGTCTCCATTCATGTGGATTTACTGCGGTGACCACGGTTTACCGTGGTAAATGGTCCCCGTGCCATTCTCTAAGCGGTAGGTGTCCTAGCTTTTAGTAACCCTATGAAAATCAGGGCCTGAGAGCGAGTGAGTGTGTGTGTGAGAGAGATAGAGAGCGATGGGGAGGGTCGTTAACCTCCACAAAGCAGCAGTTATAACCCTAAAAAAAGGCACGGAGGGAGTGTAAAGAGCATAGAAGAGCAGTTACAACCTTAAACACCTTACTGGGCAGACTGGTTGGGTCAGTTTGATCTTCATCTGTCCTCATCTATAGTGTTATTATGCAAATATAAATCTGGAGATCTGGAGATCTGAAAATTGGAGACCCAGCATATCCAATTTATCTCGGGCATATTTATTGAGCAGAAAGAGCTATCTTATTATCACTAATATTATACCTCTTATCACTTGCATAGATAGTATATTCACAAATTTATTACATTATACTTTTTAAAATTACATATAAACAATAATTATACAATAATTCATACCATATAAATATTTCTGGCTGGCCCGGAACTTCCTCTCCGACGTCAGAATTGATGTCGGGAAGGTTTGTGGGCTGGCGCCTGGACCTTACTTTGCTTTAGTTGTGGCGGTCGGCAGTGGCGGGGCCAGTCCGGGGGGGGGGCAGGCTTCGGCACTAGAGGGAGTGGAAGCGATCGCCTGTCCCGTTGTCCCCACGGACAGCTTCAGGATGCTGTCCCTGCAAACAGGACATTTTGGTGTCCCGAAGCTGTGCGTGGGGACAACGGAACAGGGGATCTAAAAAGAGGACAGTCCCGTTCTAAATGGGATGTAGGGTCACCTTAAGTATATATCGTATTAGCCAAGCAAATCTTGTAAAAACATATCTCAGTCCTTTGAGGGAGCTGCAAGAATTACACCTATTCGTTTGACTCTGCTGTGTACTAACTTCCTAGTAATCTGAACTGGCCATTGCTGAAGATAGAATAATGGGCCTTATGGATTTTTGTCTAATCCAACATAACACATGTCAATCAATATAGAACATAAAATCTCACTATTAAACATAGAAACATAGCTCCCTGGAAAAATCCTTTATCTATACACCAGTATGGAAACCATTATTAAACATGGCAGGTGTTAAAGATATTGGTGGCCCAGGGCTGAAATTTGGGAGAGGCCCCAAAGCCCATCCTCTGGGCTCCATCTCTTGCAGCTTCAAGCAGGTTTGGGGCCCCCTATGGCATGGAGGTCCAGAAAAATTGCCCTGTTATTAGCCATTAACCTGTAAAGTGCTACCTTCCTCTGTCATCATTAGTAGTCACGAGGACAATGGTCGTAACATTAGAACATAAGAATCGCCACTGCTGGGTCAGACCAATGGTCCATCATGCCCAGCAGTCCGCTCATGCGGCGGCCCTCTGGTCATAGACCGGCGCCCTAACTAAGACTAGCCCTACCTGTGTACGCTCTTGTTCACCAGGAACTTGTCTAACTTTGTCTTGAATCCCTGGAGGGGGTTTTCCCCTACGACAGACTCCGGAAGAGTGTTCCAGTTTTACACCACTCTCTGCGTGAAGAAGAACTTCCTTATGTTTGTACAGAATCTATCCCCTTTCAACTTTAGAGTGCCCTCTCGTTCTCCCTACCTTGGAGAAGGTGAACAACCTGTCCTTATCTACGAAGTCTATCCCCTTCAGTACCTTGAATATTTCAATCATGTCCCCCCCTCAATCTCCTCTGTTTGAGGGAGAAGAGGCCCAGTATCTCTAATCTTTCACTGTACGGCAGCTCCTCCAGCCCCTTAACCATCTTAGCCACTCTTCTCTGGACCCTTTCGAGTAGTGCCGTGTCCTTCTTCATGTACGGCGACCAGTGCTGTACGCAGTACTCCAGGTGAGGGCGCACCATGGCCCGGTACAGCGGCATGATAACCTTCTCCGATCTGTTCGTGATCCCCTTCTTTATCATTCCTAACATTCTGTTCGCCCTTTTCGCAGCCACCACACATTGTGTGGACGGCTTCATCGACTTGTCAATCAGGAATTCCCAAGTCCCTTTCCTGGGAGGTCTCTCCAAGTACCGCCCCGGACATCCTGTATTCGTGCTTGGAGTGTTCAGGAGACCTTGTTATTATAGGTAATGTGGTGTCGGTCCCAGAATTTTAATATTGTTTTTTAGTTTGTGACCCTGTGGAACAGGTAGATCTTTAAAAAGAACAGCTGAAATGTGCTTTTGTGCCTGGGGCACTGCCCAGAGCATATTCTTACAGGCAACGTGGCACTGAAGCTTAATGTTTACACATACTAAGCTTTAGAAATATGGCCCCTTAGATTATGAGCTACCACTGAAAGAGTGTAAGCTAAATCCTCAAATTTTATTGATCTTTATCAAAAACCCTATACAAACATTTTCAAGCTGTGGGTTGCAAACCTGCATTTAGAGTCACAACTTATGTTTCTTCTAGGAACATCATAGAAACATAGAAGCATAGAAATAGACGGCAGATAAGGGCCACGGCCCATCTAGTCTGCCCACCCCAATGACCCTCCCCTACCTTTCTCTGTGAATAGATCCCACGTGTCTATCCCATTTGGCCTTAAAATCAGGCACGCTGCTGGCCTCAATGACCTGAAGTGGAAGACTATTCCAGCGATCAACCATCGCTCACAGATTTTACGTGGTTGCTCACAAAAATAGTTTGGAAACCTGGAAAATTGTTGGCTTTTAGAGCATACTGTTTAAATGAAAAACATTTTCTTTTTAAGAACATGTTGCTCATACACACAAAAAAATCCTTAGAGGGAGCATTGGTTACAACACCAAGTTGGAAAAAAAAAAAAAAGTCATTTTACCAGTTTGGCCTTGCATAGGTTCAAGGGAAGGTGAAGGATGACAGTAGTGTCAGCTGTGACACTGTCAGAGGGCCAGGAGCAGAAGCATTATTAGAAAGATAGTTCTCTCAGGAGGTCACAAGCTTTCTGTGGTGGCGACAAGGGGTCAAAGCCACAGAGAGTTTGATAAGCAGGGATTTATAAATGCTAATGTCCTGGAGGGAAAATATGCTGTTGCATTACATTTCTCAAACTGGTCTTTTGACACACCCAGCCAGTTAAGTTTTCAGGACAGCCATAATGAATATGCATGAGATAGATTTGCATTCAATGGAGGTAGCGCAGGCAAATTTATGTCATGCATATTCATTATGGATATCCTGGAAAAACTGTGTGTTCTGAGGACTGGGTTGAGACCCTCTATTTTAGAGGTATATCTTGCATAGCCATTAATTAAAAAATAAAATTAAAACAGATGACCAATGCATCAGATAGCTGGAGAGCAGACTCAACAGGTTTTCTTAAAAGGTGTGGCCCTAATAATGAGTTACAGCACTTATTCCAAGAAGTATAGAAATATAAAGAGCTCTAGACTGGGATAAATAAAGCTCAGAGGAAGACAAGAAACAGTGAAATCAATATAAGTGCACTGCTTTTGAACTAAAAGAAACAAGTGTAAAAATAAATCTGTTTTAAACTTTAGATTATAAGGGCAAAACATACATAGAATTTTAGGGTGTTAAAATATTGAAGTGGACTTTTTATAAAGAAAAAGGAGTGGGAGTAATCGATTTCTTTGCTCAAGATCTTGCAAGTAAAGTACTGGTGCCTGAAGTTAGACAATCTCCTCTTCAATTCCAATATTTATAACTGTATCACTTCAGGGACATTTCTGCACCGGCTCTGTTTACCTCTCACCTTACTTCCTTCGTCGTCGACCTCCTCCTCCTCCTCCTCCTCAGCTGTCACGCTGGAGCTGGTTCCCCTCCGGGGAGGGCTCTGCTTTTCCTCCGGCAATGTCCTCGCTGCCTCCCTCTCCTCCGCCGAGCCCATCTCCTCCGGGATCATCGCCGTCTTCTCCTTCGCGTCTCCTTCCGCCCCTCGCGTCTCGGTCTCTTCCTTCGCCTCCGTTTCCAGCGGCACTTTCGTCGGCTCCTCGTCCTCTGCCTCCCCTCTATCCGGCCGGTCCTCTCGGGCAACCGCCGCCTCCCGCGTCTCCCCCGCTCGGTCCTTGTCGCCGCCGGCTCTCAGCTTCAGGACAAGCGAAGCCAGAACGACAGCCGCGACGGTGGTCACCAGCGCCGCCAGCAAGTAAAAGTCCAGCATCTCGTCCATGTTCGTCCGCCGACGCTTTTGTTCTGGCCGTTCGGAGCCCAGATGGATGGATGGATGGAGGAGCAGATTGGGTTTCAAAACACAGCGTCATCGGCCGGGATCCTCCCCCTTCTCCTCTCTTCCTTCCCTAGAGGTTTGCTCCTCCTGCGCTGCTCTTTTCAGGGAAAGCGGTGTGACGCGGAAATCCCTTTGCACAGGACCTGCAGGAGCCGGATCTCGGGGGAGGGGGCGGCTTCTGCACCCCGACATTGAACAAACTTCCTGACAGTGTCCGAGGACAGGTACGTCATTTCCACTGGGTTTAGCTCGCCCAATAATCTTGACAATTTGACAGCTGACAGCATGATGATTAAAAAAAAAAAAAAGTAGTTTTGCAGGGGGTTTGTTCCCTCCCTCGGTTTTTGGTAACTGATTGCAGGTCCAGGCGAAGAGGGCGACCTGCAATCAGATGACTCGAGGACCTTGGACTAGCGCAAACCCGATTTGTTTTTAGATCCGCAATTCAAGACTCCAGCACGAGTTGATGGCAACAGCAACCCTCAGGGCCCAATCCTGCAAAATTAGTAGTACACTTAGGGCAATTAGATACTACAGGCTGAGTGAGTTCTGCCCTGCTCAGATCGAGATGGACTCTCTGCAAGGAGGTCTTGGCCATAGTTTAAGGTACAAGGTATAATCCTAAAGTCAAGTCACCACCTTTAAATCTCAATAATTGAAGCAAAGGCAGGGTCCAAATGCCTTTCCTCCAAATTCAAACCTTCAAATGCATATCGGGTTTTTGTTTTTAAAATCCCAAGTATATTAAGGTATGCTCTCTCGCTTCCAAAAGCTCAGGATACCTCAAAACTTTTCACTTTTTCAATTCATAAAGGGCTTCAGCAATACCAGGCCAAGTTCTGTGTTCAGAAGCCTACATTTTGTTATGCTTCATCTCCCCTGTCTCCTTAAGCCAAATTATATGTTCAAATGTATTCTTTTGTAATTGCTTTCTATAGCTATTATTGTAATGCTTATAACCTTTAAAAAATAGCTGGACACTAAATGTGCAAGTTTATGACTGAATTGGTGCAAATTATGAGTAATAAAGGCAGGCTACTAATCCTTGGTTTCTTTCATACTAAGAGAAAAAAAAGCCAGCAGGTTACATTTGGTTTATGCATAGTTTTATGCAAGGACACAAAACTGTTTTTTATTTACTGTTCAGAAAATAGCACTTTAAGAAAATGATCCTGTTTTAACAATACAAAATACCTGCTGTCAAATTCTCAGAAACTCGTTTTTTTTCCTTTTAATTATTTGTAAAGCAAGAAATAATTTCATGCGATGTCAGCTCATTCAGGGTTGGATTCTCAAAACTAACAGGTAAAATCTGGCAAGTCGATGTAACGGCCATAGTGGGAATTTTATTTTATAAGCAATTCTTACCATAAGAGCATGCAAATTATATATACATGCTATTTGTGTGTAGAATTTCCAGCAAACAACGGGAGGAACTGTGCCCAGAACAGTGCAAAAAGCACAGCTCCTCCCTTTTGTCAAAGTCATTCTCCCTGCCCCCATCAACTGAGCCACAGGTTTTCCCCGAGTCCTGCCAGCTCAGCTGATTGACCAGTAGGGAGAGCAGCAGAGGGAAATGTTCCCCTCTCCCACTGACACACCCCTCATCTGTCACTGCCCCTTGAACAAGATTGGCCGAAGGGATGCCCTCTCCCTCTTGCCGCTGGGGTCTGCCGACAATTCCCCCCCCAATAGGAGGGATGTCTTTCCCCACCCCAAACCGACAAACCCCTGCACCTCTGAACAACAAAGACTGACTATAGGGATACCCTAGTCCAGGGGTCTCCAAATTCCCTCCTCGAGGGCCGAATCCAGTCAGGTTTTCGGGATTTCCCCAATGAATATGCATCGAAAGCAGTACATGCACATAGATCTCATGCATATTCATTGGGGAAATCCCGAAAACCTGACTGGATTCGGCCCTCGAGGAGGGACTTTGGAGACCCCTGCCCTAATCCCTCCGGCTCACCTCTTCAAAATAGCAGGCATTCTCCTTCCTGGTGCATTCTGGGGAGGGGCCTAAGGCTTTGATTGACCCAGGCACCTAAGGCTCCATCTGCATTCCTGCTGTCTCCCCAGACTCTATCCTTATTTTCACAAGCCTCAAATACTTGTAATTTTTTTTAAAGTATAAAAAGTGCCAATATGCTACATAACTGTTTATAAATCACAAATAGAATCTTCCATTTCTATCTGGTTTTGGTAAAACCTTCTCAAAGATTCAGTTTCCCATGATTTAAATCATCTGGGAAGGTAATTGGATTGTCTTTCAGACATGGATGTAGAAGAGAACCTAAATTGTATAGTGGATGACCAGGAAAATAAGTGTCTAGAAATGTTTGTTGATGCCAGCAACTATGGATGAATCTGGTACAGTAAGATGCTTGAGCAGGTGGGCACATTATAGAGGGCAGTTGCAGATGACAGACAAGATACAAATGATATCATTAACAGTAGTTCAGCCGCTTCTGCAGTTTGCTTGTTTTTTTTCATTACTGTATTCAGTTGACATTTTATTGTCTATAATTTGTTGTTTTTACATATTGATACTAGTCTCATGGGGACAATGTTTGTCTGTCTCCACAGGCTCTGCCCCTGTCCTGTAGGCTCTACCCCCATCTCATTCGGTAAGTATAGAGCTTAGGCCCACTCAGAGGTGATTGTAGATTACTGCTCAGCCAAAGGCACTGTATGCAGTGGCATGGTAAATTCTTCTGTTTTTTTTCACAGGGAGCGAGCCACCTCAAGGCTGCCCTCTGATATAATGACACAATATGTTGGGACATAGCAATTTATTTAAATTGGTTTGGGGACCATTGACATCTTTTATTTATTCATTATAGCTGTCTTTTGTCTTTAATTTTTGTTTATTTCTATCCACATCCAGGGAAGGGTGGGGGGGGGAGGGGAGGGATACTTTTATCTTTAACTTTAGCCCTTTGAATACATACATCCAGGTGGGTGGAAAGAGGGTGGGATTACATTATTACTTTAAATAGGGAAAGGTTATTGAAATAATTTATGTTTTGGTTGACTAGTTATTGGATAGGTGGGTTTAAATGCTCATGTATGTCTGTAAGATGAATGTGCTTTTTTGATTATGTGTTTATATACTTTGTATTGCACTGTTGATATATGGAAAATCAATAAAGATTAAAAAAAAAAAAAGAGTACAATACCGCTTCTGGAAGGAACTTACTTGATTAGGATAAAACTGTGTGACTGAAGGGTAATGAACAATGGCTAGAAGTTTACTAACTCATGTATAGAGGTGATAGTAATGAGGAAGATCATTTTCTAAGTGAGATTTTTGAGGGAAGTGCTACATTACAACTTGAAGGGGCACTAGAGCACCACATTTCAGGGTATGGTAATAATAATAACAGTTTATATACCGCAGGACCGTGAAGTTCTATGCGGTTTACAATGATTAAAATGTATTACAGACCGAGTGGAATAAACAAAGTTCAGAGTTAGTGAATAACAGTTCTAAAGATCATTTGTTGAGGACTAAGCTTGTATACAGGAACAGATGTGTTTTTAGGTCGCACTAGTGAGGGTAATGGTACAGGTGGCATTTAGAAACAGCTTGAGGTGCTACTGGTGAATGGTACTACTGTGTTTCCCTGAAAATAAGACAGTGTCATATTAATTTTGGGCCCAAAACACACTCTCGGTCTTATTTTTTTCATGTACAATGATCATCTCTCTCTTCTTCTCCTCCACCCCAAATCTTCCTCTTTCCTTTCTCTCCCCAACATGTTCAGCATCTTTCCTCCCCTCACCCATCCCCTTGTGCCATCCCTCTGCAGCATCTTTCTATCCCTCCCTCCACTCGTGCAGAACCCGTGCCCAGCTTCTATCCCTCCCTTCTGTGCAGAACCCTTGAGCAGCCCCCCCGCACAACTGAACCCCCACTGACCCTCCCATCTTTCCATCCGAACCCCACCAACCTACATATCTCCCGCTAGAGTAGCATTAGCAGCACTCTAAACAGGCTGTTTGGCGGCCTCCTCCTGCCAGGGCCTTCCGTGTGCCACGTTGCTGATGATATCATCAGTGATGCAGCAGAGAGAATGCCCAGGCTGGATAATGCTGCAAAACAGCCTGTTTAGAGCGCTACAGCTGCTGCTCTTTGGAGGGAGGTATGTAGGTCTCGTGGTTGGAGGGGTTTGGATGGAAGAGAGGGGAGGTTAAACAGGGGTTCAGCTGTGTGGCAGAGGCAGGGGGGTGCTGGGGAAATGCTGCTGCCGGCGAATCCAGGTACTAGGGCTTATTTTAAGACCTACTCCGAAAATCATACTAGGGGCTTATTTTTGGAGCAGGTCTTATTTTCAGGGAAACAAGGTATCCCGTGTGTCCCAGGATTTGCATATCTTAAGTTGAAGAGAGCTTTCTAGAACTGAGCGCATTTGTAAATTCTCGCTCCTGTCATCTAGAAGAGTTTAATTTTGCAGCAGAGGAATGTATTATCTGGCTTGGAACCAGGTGTGACTTTCCTTGTTTATGATGAAACCTATGCTTTTAGCTTGCATACTAGTGTCCTCTTTTGAATAGTGCTGTTCACAAGTATGGGTGGATATTTCATGAAAGGTGAGGAAATGTCTTTAATGAAAGAACACATATCCTTGACTTTCTCAGGGAACAGGTTTTCCTCTAAACAAAGTATCTGCACAAGTGTAGAGATTGCCCTATAATCCAAAGGCTCCGAGACAGGTTGTTCTATGCACTCTAATAGCAATTGCCCAGATTCTTTGTTAAAATTCAAGCCTACTGAGACATGCTAGATGAGCTGCTGGAGCGCAGTCCTATGAAAAATATGGACCATGGAGATATACAGACTACAGAAGTTTCCTCTCTTAGGGGCAAGACCTTCATCTGGGTTTCTTCCTCATCAACTCCTGCAGTTCCTGAGGATCTTCATCCAAAATCTATTCTTCTTACTGGAGTGACCCTCAACAAGGAAGTCCTCTTCCCAGTCTATCCTTGCTCAATTTGATGTGCTGGGGTTCCCTAGAACAGGGGTCTCAAAGTCTCTCCTTGAGGGCCGCAATCCAGTCGGGTTTTCAGGATTTCCCCAATGAATATGCATGAGATCTATGTGCATGCACTGCTTTTAATGCATAGTCATTGGGGAAATCCTGAAAACCTGACTGGATTGCAGCCCTCAAGGAGAGACTTTGAAATCCCTGCCCTGGGAGGACTCTTGCATTACAGCTAGCTATCTAACCTCCAGCCTATTTAAGGCAAAAAGAGATTAAGTTCTTACTTTGATAATATATTTTCCAGTAGATAGATAACCCTATGGGTCAACATACCATCTTATCTGTGACATCTTCTGCAATATGCCCATGAGCAATCACAGCTTTTCAACTCCTCCCCCTTCTCCACAGTCGCTGCTGCCCCCTTCATTCTGTACTAAAGCTGGCAACAGCCCTACAGAAGACAGGAGAAGGGATATGGGGGAGTTCCTCAAAAACAGACATCCAAGCTACTCATATGAAGTTAAATCAATGAGGAAACAAAAATGTAGTTAACACATTAACAAGCCTCTGAGAGGAACAATGAATTCAATAAAATAAAAGTCAAGCAAGAAATATAGACAGCCTTAACATTTATGAAGCTCAATCATTCCTCCCTTGTAATCCTATAAACAGTTTCTTCCTAATCTTAGCTATGGAGCTGGCCAGTAAGATAGCAGGCACATCGGCTAAACTACTGGGCAGGGGGGTTCTGCATACTATCCCTATATACTGGAAAAGATATTATCAAGGTAAGAACCTAATCTCTTTCCAGTGCACTAAGAATGGTATGCTGAACCATAGGGACATACCTAAGCAGGGATAGATGAGCCTGCTCATACTATTGAGGACCCAAAAGCGGCATCCTCCTGTGCTGCAATGTCTACCCTATAGCACTGGGTGAAGGTATGAAGGGCGGACCAGGTTGCTGATTTACAAATCTCCTTGGGTGGAATTGCCCGAGCTTCTGCCCAAGAGGAGGCCACTTCTCTTGTCAAATGTGCCTTCAACAAGACAGGCAGCTGTTTACCACAACCAATGTATGCAGAGGATATTGCTCTACAAATCCATCTAGAGATGGTGGCCTTGAAAGCAGGTCTACCTCATCTTGCCCGATTGGTTAACATAAAAAAAAGATGATCCGAGAGATGAAACTCAGTCACCTCAAGGTAACGCAAGAGAACATAACAAATTTATTTATATCCTGCAATAACCTTGCAATTCTATGCAGTTGACATTAGAAAACTGTACATTAATAATGAATTGTTGAAATCTTTTTATTGATAATGTATTACTAAATAATAATCCTTCACCTTTTACAAAACCGTAGCATGTTTTTTAGCGCCAGCTGCGATAGTAACAGGTCTGACACTCATAGAATTCCTATGAGTGTCGGCGCTATTACTGTTGCGGCTGGCGCTAAAAAATGCGCTGTTTTGTAAAAAAAAAAAAAAGGGGGAAGTCTTTAATAAATGCCTAAAATAAAGAGAAGATGTAGAATTTATCAACAGGGAACACAATTCAGACTCCCATTTAGCTACCTGAAAGGAAAGCGTTTGTCCTAAATATCTCTTATGGGTGCATCCTCTCAAAGGAAATACAAAGAAATCAGTATTACGTAAATATCGAACTGAACTATTAAATTTGAAATGATCCATATGATGACTTGGAAGCAAACAAAAAAGCATCTTATAACAAAAGCAGTCTAATTTAAAAATAATCCTTGCCTCCACAGGCAGTCAATGTAATTAATGAAAATAAGAAGTCACATGATCTGTCTTATGCAAATTAAAAATCAAACGAACCGCAGTATTTTGAATCATTCAGAGTCTGTGCAAGTGTTTATGATAACTACAGTAATCTAGTACAGACTGCACTAAAATCTGAAACACATAATCCTCAAAATATAATCTAATAGAATGTAGTTTCTAGAGCAGGGGTAGGGAACTCTGGTCCTCGAGAGCCATATTCCAGTTGGGATTTCAGGATTTCCCCAATGAATATGCATTGAAAGGAGTGCATGCAAATAGATCTCATGCATATTCATTGGGGAAATCCTGAAAACCCAACTGGAATATGGCTCTCGAGGACCAGAGTTCCCTACCCCTGTTCTAGAGCATAAAATGAGAAATTAGGTTCTTACCTGCTAATTTACTTTCTTTTAGCTTCTCCAGACCAGTAGAGGTTAATCTTTACAAATGGGTATATATCCAATCATGACCAGCAGGTGAAGACTGAAAACAAAACTGTGGGACAGTATAGCACAGTTACTTACCGTAACAGGTGTTATCCAGGGACAGCAGGCAGATATTCTTGACTGATGGGTGACGGCACCGACGGAGCCCCGGTACGGACACTTTTAGAGTGATTGCACTCTAAGAACTTGGAAAGTTCTAGAGACCGCACCGCGCATGCGCGAGTGCCTTCCCGCCCGACCCCGACGCGCGGTCCCTCAGTTAAGATAAGCCAGCTAAGAAGCCAACCCGGGGAGGTGGGTGGGACGCAAGAATATCTGCCTGCTGTCCCTGGATAACACCTGTTACGGTAAGTAACTGTGCTTTATCCCAGGACAAGCAGGCAGCATATTCTTGACTGATGGGTGACCTCCAAGCTAACAAAAAGAGGGATGGAGGGAAGGTTGGCCATTAGGAAAACAAATTTTGTAAAACAGATTGGCCGAAATGTCCATCCCGTCTGGAGAAAACATCCAGACAATAATGAGATGTAAAAGTATGGACTGAGGACCACGTAGCAGCTTTGCAGATTTCCTCAATGGGCGTGGAACGGAGGAAAGCTACAGATGCTGCCATAGCTCTAATTCTATGTGCCGTGACAGAACCTTCCAGTGTCAGTCCGAACTGAGCATAGCAGAATGAAATGCACGCAGCAAGCCAATTAGATAGTGTGCGCTTAGAAACAGGACGTCCCAATTTATTCGGGTCAAAGGACAGAAAAAGTTGGGGAGATGATCTGTGGGGCTTAGTACGGTCTAAATAGTAAGCTAAGGCCCGCTTACAGTCCAAAGTATGAAGAGCCTGTTCCCCGGAATGAGAGTGAGGTTTAGGGAAAAAAACAGGTAGTACAATAGATTGGTTGAGATGGAACTCAGAAACAACCTTAGGGAGAAACTTTGGATGTGTACGTAGAACCACCTTGTCGTGATGAAAGACAGTGAAAGGTGGATCAGAAACTAGTGCATGTAGCTCACTGACCCTCCTGGCAGAGGTGAGAGCAATAAGAAAAAGTACCTTCCAAGTGAGAAACTTGAAAGAGGCAGTAGCCAAGGGTTCAAATGGAGGCTTCATCAAGGCGGAGAGAACCACGTTCAGATCCCAGATCACCGGAGGTGCTTTGAGAGGTGGTTTCAGATTGAAAAGACCTCGCATGAATCTGGAGACCAGGGGATGAGCTGAAAGGAGTCTCCCCTGGACTGGCTCATGAAAAGCCGTAATGGCACTGAGATGAACTCTGATGGAAGTAGACTTGAGACCAGAAGTAGACAGAGAAAGCAAATAATCCAATAGAGGTTCCACAGCAAGAGACCTGGGGTCATGATGATGTAGGAGACACCAAGAAGAAAACCTCGTCCACTTTTGATGGTAACATTGTAGAGTGGCTGGTTTCCTGGAGGCGTCCAGGATGGAGCGAACAGGCTGAGATAACAAAGAATCAGTTGAAGTCAGCCCGAGAGATACCAAGCTGTCAGGTGCAGAGATTGCAGGTTGGGATGGAGGAGGGTTTCCTGATCTTGTGTAAGCAGAGATGGAAACAGTGGAAGTAGAAATGGATCCCTGGAACTGAGTTGAAGTAGAAGGGAGAACCAATGCTGTCTGGGCCACCGTGGTGCAATCAGGATCATGGTGGCTCGTTCCCTCTTTAGTTTGAACAAGGTCCGAAGCATGAGAGGCAGAGGAGGGAAAGCATAAAGGAACAGATTGGACCAATCCAGAAGAAATGCATCCGCTGCCAGACGGTGAGGAGAGTAAAGTCTGGAGCAGAATTGGGGCAACTGATGATTGTGAGGAGCTGCAAAAAGGTCCACCTGAGGAGTGCCCCATTGTGCAAAGATGGACTGTAGAGTCGATGGGTCGAGAGTCCATTCGTGGGGTTGGAGAACTCTGCTGAGCTTGTCCGCTAGGTAGTTCTGTTCTCCCTGAATATAAATTGCTTTCAGGAATAAGCGGCGCGAGGATGCCCAAGCCCAGATTCTCTGGGCTTCCTGGCATAAGAGGCGAGAGCCCGTTCCCCCTTGCTTGTTGATGTAGTACATAGCCACCTGGTTGTCTGTGCAAATTAGAAGAACTTGAGGAAATAGAAGGTGTTGGAAGGCCTTGAGGGCATAGAACATTGCCCTGAGTTCCAGGAAATTGATGTGATGCTTCTTTTCCTGAGGAGTCCAAAGGCCCTGAGTTTGGAACTCGTTCAGATGGGCTCCCCATGCATAAGGGGAGGCGTCGGTGGTGATGACCAGATGATGAGGAGGCAGATGGAATAGAAGGCCCCTGGAGAGATTTGAGGATATCAACCACCATTGCAGAGACTGACGAAGAGACGATGTCACAGATATGTGTCGTGAGCAAGAGTCTGTCGCTTGAGACCACTGGAGAGCCAGGGTCCATTGAGGAGTGCGCAGGTGAAGCCGTGCCAGGGGTGTGACATGAACTGTGGAGGCCATGTGACCCAAGAGAATCATCATCTGCTTTGCAGAAATGGAGTGCTGGGACAGCACCTGCTGACAGAGCGATTGGAGGTTGTGAAGACGGTTGTCCGGCAAGAAGGCTCTCATCTGGACCGTGTCCAGTACCGCTCCAATAAATTGAAGTCTCCGCGTAGGAAGAAGGTGAGACTTGGGTATATTGATTTCGAACCCCAGGAGTTGTAGAAAAAAGATGGTCTGGTTGGTGGCCAGAAGAACAGTCTGAGATGAAATGGCCTTGATTAACCAATCGTCCAGGTAGGGAAAAACCTGAAGGTGGTGGGAGCGTAGAAATGCTGCCACCACTACCAGACATTTTGTGAACACTCTTGGAGAGGAGGCAAGACCGAAGGGGAGCACTCTGTATTGGTAATGACAGTGATTTATCATGAAGCGAAGGTACTGTCTGGAGGCCGGATGAATTGGAATGTGAGTGTAGGCCTCTTTGAGATCGAGAGAGCATAGCCAGTCGTTGTGATCGAGGAGAGGATAAAGCGTAGCTAGAGATAGCATCTTGAATTTTTCTTTGACCAAACATTTGTTGAGATCTCGCAGATCTAGAATTGGTCTGAGGTCTCCTGTTTTCTTGGGGACTAGAAAATACCGGGAGTAGAATCCTTGCCCTCTTTGGTCCAGAGGAACTTCCTCTATGGCGTTTAGAAGTAGGAGGGACTGAACCTCCTGACAAAGGAGGGCAGATTGAGGAGTGTGCAAAGCAGACTCTTTTGGTAGACTTTGGCCCGGAAGGGTGTGAAAGTTGAGAGAGTAGCCGTGGCGGATGATGTTGAGGACCCACTGGTCCGAAGTGATAACTTCCCACCGGCTGAGAAAGAAAGACAGTCGTCCTCCTATCGGTTGAGGGAGGAGAGGAGATGGTTGAACGCTGGCTATGCCCTCTAGGATCAAGTCAAAAGGGCTGAGTCGATTTTTGTGGAGGAGGCTGCTTAGCTGGTTGTTGCTGCTGAGGTCTAGGTGTTTGCCGCTGCTGTTGACGCTGCCTCCTAGGTTGCTGAGTGGAAGGCTGCAAGGGGCGAGCCACAAAACGCCGCTGATAGGCCGTTTGCTGTCTGAATGGCCGTGAAGGTGGAGGTTTCTTCTTGGTCTTAAGAAGGGTATCCCAGCGGGTTTCATGAGCCGAGAGCTTCTGGGTCGTTGAGTCCATAGAATCTCCGAACAGCTCATCCCCTAAACATGGGGCATTAGCCAACCGGTCTTGATGATTAACATCAAGCTCAGAGACTCTGAGCCAAGCCAAACGGCGCATGGCCACAGAAATGGCTGTTGCTCTAGAGGTAAGCTCAAAAGTGTCATATATAGACCTTACCATGAATTTCCTAAGCTGGAAAAGAGCTGAAGAGCACTGATGGAAAGCCTCACGATTCCCCACAGGAAGGTACTGCTCGAAGGAAGCCATGGTGGTAAGGAGATGCTTTAAATAAAATGAAAAATGAAAAGCATAGTTACCAGAACGATTAGCAAGCATCGCATTCTGGTAAAGTCGCTTACCAAATTTGTCCATGGCTTTACCCTCTCTGCCAGGAGGGACAGAGGCATAGACACTAGCTCCTAAGGACTTCTTGAGGGTGGATTCTACAAGAAGAGACTCATGAGAGAGTTGTGGTTTATCAAAACCAGGGATAGGGATTACTTTATAAAGGGAATCCAATTTGCGAGGGGCTCCCGGGATGGTAAGAGGAGTCTCCAGATTCTTGTAAAAGGTCTCCCTCAGGATGTCATGTAAAGGGAGTTTCAAGAATTCCTTTGGAGGCTGGTCAAAATCAAGAGCGTCCAAAAAAGCTTTGGACTTTTTAGACTCAGCCTCCAAGGGAATGGAAAGAGATTCACACATATCTCTTAAAAAAGAAGAGAAAGAGGTGGAATCAGGTTTGGAGGAAATATCCTGCAGAACAGGCTCGTCCTCCTCTGATGAACACTCCCCTTCTGACTGAAGAGGTTCTTCAGAGTCGCCCCACAGATCAGGGTCTCGAACATGGGGACCACGGTCCCGAGACTCAGGGGTGGATGGTTCTCGGTGTCGGGACTTCTGTACCGACTTACCCGACCTCACCGACGCGGTACCGGGCGATGTTATCGGTCGCACCGGAGCCGATGTCTGTACCGATTGGTGATGAGACCTAGGCTCCGGTGCGAGGACAGGCATCGATGCCGATGAGGTCAAGTGTACCGGTACCGAAGGAGTGGATGGTGACAATACTGGCTGTTCCACGATCGGTACCGGTTGCTCAGTGGGGACCGATACCGGAGGGCTCGGTGTCAGGAGAGCTGGAAGGAGTTGTTTGAGCTGTTCCTTCAGCTGTACCTGCAAGATGGCCGCAATGCGATCATCAAGGGAGGGCACCAGTACCGCTTTTTTCTTCTGCGGTACCTGCGGTGCCGCTCGACGCCCCGGAGATGAGGAGCCCGATGTCGAGGGACTCACCTCAATAGGGGCGGAGCGCTTCCGCTGGCGCCTCACGGTCGGCAGGATTGGACTCTCTGCAATGGAGACCGGAGGACGTTCCAGCGGGGAAGGCTTCTTAGCCGGCTTACCTGCATGCTGCGACGCCGACGCGGTATCGCGTGGCGTCGATGAGGTGGGTGCCGACGAAACAGGTACCGAGACCGGCGCCGAAGACGCGGGGTCGGACATGTCGGTGCCGAAAAGCAGTCTCTGCTGTATCTCTCGATTTTTGAGAGTCCGCTTTTTCAAAGTGGCACAGCGGGTGCAGGTAGAGGCCTGATGTTCCGGACCCAGACACTGAAGGCACCAGTTGTGCGGGTCTGTAAGGGAAATAGGCCGTGCACACCGCTGGCACTTCTTGAACCCGGGCTGGGGGGGCATGAACGTAAAAACGGCTTCTGCCAAATCGAAGGCCGAGGCCTCGATGATGGCAGTAGGCCCCGCCGGGTCAAATCAAGAAACTTGACTAAAACAAGAGAAATTTTTTTTTTTTAAAGAAAAGAAAAACGGAAGGGCAAAAAGAACCCGAAAAAGTTTACGCGAGCGGGAAGGCGAATGAAAAAATATTTCAACAGCCGTTGAAAATGCGACTTCTTAGCTCCGCGGAAACTAAGAAACTGAGGGACCGCGCGTCGGGGTCGGGCGGGAAGGCACTCGCGCATGCGCGGTGCGGTCTCTAGAACTTTCCAAGTTCTTAGAGTGCAATCACTCTAAAAGTGTCCGTACCGGGGCTCCGTCGGTGCCGTCACCCATCAGTCAAGAATATGCTGCCTGCTTGTCCTGGGATAAATAATATACTCCCTTCTCTATTTACCTCAGTCTGCAGAATAGCCAAGCAGAACCAAGAACTGGAAAACAGAAAGAAAAACAATACTCCGAACAGGAGTAACAATTAACATATCCAAGTGCTGTTGGAAAATGCAGAGGAGAAATACCCGAAGGAAAATGTCCCCACAGCTCGCCAGCTAAGCCAGCCGAGCCACAGCCGCTGTTCTTCAATTCTCCCCGGCCCTAGAAAAATACTAGAACCCGCAGCAAAAAACAAAAACTGCCCGCGAAACAGCCCCAACAACAACAACAGACAGGGTGGGGACCTCTACTGGTCTGGAGAAGCTAAAAGAAAGTAAATTAGCAGGTAAGAACCTAATTTCTCCTTCTTTAGCACTCTCCAGACCAGTAGAGGTTAATCTTTACAAATGGGACGTACCAAAGCAGTCCCTCTCACGGGCGGGACCCCCGAAGGGCCGATACCAGCACACGCTCACCGAACACCGCGTCCCGACGCGCCTGAACATCTACCCGATAATGTCTAACAAAGGAATGCAAGGAGGACCAAACCGCCGCCTTACAAATATCCACTGGAGGCACGAGCGACGACTCAGCCCAAGAAGCTGCCTGACCCCGAGTGGAATGAGCCTTGAGAAACTCCGGAACAGGCTTCTCTCTGAGAAGATAAGCGGAAGCAATCGTCTCCTTGATCCAGCGCGCAATAGTAACCTTAGAAGCGCCAGCCCCCCGACGAGGACCTGCCAGAAGGACAAAGAGATGATCGGATTTCCGGAATTCCCGGGTCCGCTGTACATAAGATCGGAGGACCCGACCGACATCCAACTTGCGCAGCTGCCGTTGCTCAGAAGAGCCCTCCCGACTACCCAAGACCGGGAGGACCACCGATTGATTGACATGAAAAGGAGAAACTACTTTCGGCAGAAAGGAAGGAACAGGCCGCAAGACAACCCGCTCCCTAGAAAATTCCAAGAAGGGAGCCCTACAAGAGAAAGCCTGTAGCTCAGAAACACGCCTAGCGGAAGTAATGGCCACCAAAAAGACCGCCTTCAGAGTAAGGTCCTTCAAAGAACAGCCATCCAACGGCTCGAAAGGCGGGCGCACCAAAACAGAGAGAACCAGATTGAGATCCCAAGAGGGAACAGAGGGCCGTAGGGGAGGCCTGAGCAACTTGGCCGCCCGCAAAAAGTGTATAACATCAGGAATGGCCGACAAACGCTGACCTGTCACCAACCCTCAAAAAGCCGACAGGGCCGCAAGTTGAACCCGGAGAGAAGACCAAGCCAGGCCTCTATCCAGGCCATCCTGCAAGAACTCTAGAATGTTAGGCAGGGAAGCGCGAAAAGAGACCACTCCCCGCGCCCGGCACCACCCCTCAAAGAGACGCCAAACCCGCACATAAGCCCGAGAGGTAGAAAGCCTCCGGGACTCCAAGAGTGTAGAGATCACCTTATCTGAATATCCCTTCTTACTAAGGCGACCCCTTTCAAGAGCCAAGCAGTAAGACAGAAGGGAGACGGGTCGAACATGGGAATGGGACCCTGCGTCAGAAGATCGTCCAAGAGAGGCAGAGGAAGAGGATCCGCCACCAGATGTCTCACCAGATCCACATACCACGGACGTCGAGGCCAATCCGGAGCCATCAGAACCACCAGACCCGGATGGTGAATAATGCGAAGAAGTACTCTGCCCACTAATGGCCAAGGAGGGAACACATACAACAGCCCCTCCGTTGGCCACGGTTGGACCAGAGCATCCAGACCCTCGGCCAGACCATCCCTGCGACGACTGAAGAAGCGGGGAACTTTGGCGTTGCCACTCGTGGCCATCAGGTCCATCAGGGGCTGCCCCCAAGCCTGCACTATCAACTGAAACGCCACGGCACCGAGACACCACTCTCCTGGATCCAGGAAGTGACGACTGAGGAAGTCTGCCTGAACATTTTCTACCCCGGCTATGTGAGAGGCCGAGAGGTCCAGAAGATGGGACTCCGCCCAAACCATGAGCCGAGCCGCCTCCTGTGCCACCTGAGTGCTCTTGGTGCCCCCCTGACGATTGACATAAGCCACCGCCGTGGCATTGTCCGACAGGACTCTGACCGACTTGCCCAACAAAAGGGAGTGGAAAGCTAACAGCGCCAGACGGACCGCTCTGGTCTCCAATACGTTGATCGACCAGGAGGCCTCCTCCGTGGACCAGGTGCCCTGAGCTGAGTGACCCAAACACTGAGCCCCCCAACCGAGGAGACTCGCATCCGTAAGGAGCACCGTCCACTGCGGGAGATCCAGACCCACCCCCTGGACCAGGTGAGGGGTCTGGAGCCACCAGCGCAGACTGCAGCGCGCCATGCCTCGCAGGGGAACAGGAACATCCAAACCGTGCCTCTGGGGAGACCACCTCCGGAGCAGAGCATACTGAAGAGGACGCATGTGGGCCTGCGCCCACCTCACCACGTCCAGGGACGCCGCCATCGACCCCAAGACTTAGAGGAAATCTTGTGCCCGAGGACACCGCGACGCCAAAAGCAGGCGAATCTGAGATTGCAATTTGCTCACCCTGGCCTCCGGAAGGAAGACCTTCCCCAAGGAGGTGTCGAACAGAACCCCAAGGTACTCCAGACGCTGAGCCGGGACCAACCGACTCTTGGAAAGGTTGACCACCCAGCCCAGCGACCGGAGAAACTCCACCATCCGAACCGTAACCCGGGAGCTCTCTTGCAACGACTTTGCCCGAATCAACCAGTCGTCCAGGTAGGGGTGTACCAGAATGCCCTCCGACCGCAAGGCTGCCGTGACGACCACCATCACCTTGGTGAACGTCTGGGGAGCCGTGGCCAGACCAAAGGGAAGCGCACAGAACTGGTAGTGCCGACCCAAGATCGCAAAGCGAAGGAAGCGCTGATGAGGCCCGAATGGGAACATGCAAGTAGGCCTCCGTCAGATCTAGAGAAGTGAGAAACTCCCCCGGCTGAACCGCCAGAATGACCGACCGCAGAGTTTCCATGCGGAAAGAGGGAATCTTGAGAGCCCTGTTGACCCCTTTCAAATCCAGGATGGGCCGAAAGGTCCCCTCCTTCTTGGGCACCACAAAGTAAATGGAGTACCTGCCGGTGCCCCACTCCGGAGGGGGCACTGGAACAACTGCCTTGAGGTCTAGCAAGCGCTGAAGGGTCTGGCGAAAAGCCTGCGTCTTCCAAGGAGTCTGACATGGAGAGGCGAGGAAAAGGTCCGGCAGAGAGCGGTCGAACTCCAGGGCATAACCGTCCCGCACCACCTCCAGGACCCACTGATCGGACGTGATCTCGGCCCATTTGGGGAAAAATTTGCGCAGCCGGGCCCCCACCGGAACCAAAGGGGGCGCCGGCAAGGAGTCATTGTGCAGGACGGGAAGCAGGACAACCGGTGGAGGGATTCCCTGCCCCCCGAAAGGGCTGCAAGCGCTGGAAGAACTGACCCCGGGAAAACCCCGGAGCCTGGAAAGAAGCAGCCCCACGCCCAGGGCGATACTTGCGAAACTCCCGCAAACGCCCCCGGGCAGCGCCACCCCGAGACGCAGGGCGGGCACGGTCCTCAGGCAGATGGGGCACCTTTGAGTCCGTCAGAGTCTGAATCAACTTATCCAATTCCTCCCCAAACAAAAAAGACCCCCGAAAGGGAAATTTAGTGAGCTTAGCTTTGGACGCAGCATCCGCCGCCCAAGCACGCAGCCACAAAATACGCCGCGCGGCCACGCCAAAGGCCATAGACTTAGCCGAGATCCGCACCAAGTCATAAAGAGCATCTGAGAGGAACGAGGCAGCCATCTCAATCTTCGCTACCTCCTGATCCACCAGAGACCAGTCATCAGACTCCCGATCCAGGACACGCTCAGCCCACCGAAACACAGCGCGAGCGACCAGCCCCCCACAAATAGCCGCCTGGACCCCAAAGGCGGAGACCTGAAAATTTTGCTTAAGAATGTTCTCCAACTTGCGCTCCTCAGAGTCCCGCAAGGCAGAACCGCCCTCAACAGGCACGGAATGCCGCTTAGAAATCGCCGAGACCACCGCGTCAACGATTGGCGATGCTAAAGTAGCCCGATCCCCCTCTGGGATGGGATACAAACGAGCCATGCTGCGCGCCAAACGAAACGGCGTCTCCGGCGTTTTCCACTGTTCCAGAATAATATCCCGAATATCCTGATGCATAGGAAAAGAGCGGGAAACGGAACGGATCCCCCGTAGCAGAGGGTCCCCCACACGCGGAGTCTCCGGCGGCGCATCCTCAAAACGCAACACCGAAGAAACCTGTTGAATCAGGTCCGGCAGCTCATCTCTATGAAAAAGGCGCACCACGGACGCCTCTTCGCCGGAGGACGGGAAACCCGACAACCTGCCACCAGCGGCCGTCCCCTCGAGAGGGTCCTGGAAATCCTCTGAAAGGTCCAGGTCCTCATCCAGACCGACACGCTCCTCCGACCATAAATCCTCGTCCCACGACACCCGCGGACGCTTGGACAAGGGAGGAGGAGGAGGGGACGCCACAACAGACGAGAGAGGGAAAGCCGCAGGGAGCGCAGAGGAAACCCCACTCCCCGAAACCCCCTGAGCGCATCCGGGACCCCCAGCCGCCTGAAAATAGGCTCTGCACAAGGAAAAAAAGAAATCAGGAGAAAACCCCCCCGAGGGTCCCAAGGGACTCCCTGCCACAGCAGGGGACCCAGCAGAAACCTGCCCCTGTTTTTCCAATACAGGGGGAAGGTCACCTGAGGTGGAAGACAAAATGGAGGGGCCAGACTGAGAAGATGGCGACTTTCCCGCCAAAAATGCTCCCTCCATAGCCTGTAGCGGCTGAGAAGCCTGAACAGTCCCAGCCGCTAAAACAGGCAAGTCGGCATCAGCTGTCAAAATATCAGCTGAGAGGGAATCCCCAACAACCCACCCGTCGGCGGCTCAGGGAATCCCTTCGTGGGCAGTTGGGGAAGACCGGGCTTCCCCACTGCTCCCAGCCGACTTGCGAGGCACCATCGGCGGGGAGCTCTGGGCGCCTGCAGCCGCTGCCGACGGAGCTCCTCCACCGCACCGGCCTGAACACCGCTTGCACAGGCCAGCCGCGAGTGCCTCGCGCCTGGAGCACAATGAGCACTTTTTCCCTTTAGAAGTGCTCATTGCTCTATACACGACCTAGCTATAAAAAAAAAAAAAAAAAAGTGCCGGTTAGATGAAAAAATATAGTAAAATACAGTTTTCTTAAAGGGAAACAACCCTCCAGACCAGCACTACCTCAGGATTTTTTTTTTTACAGAACAGGCTCTCGAAGCAATATGCCTTGCTTGATTTAGGGGGCAAGGCTTACTGCTGAAGCTCCTCTAAAAAAATGTGGGGAGGTGGAGGAAGTGGGGGGAGGGACCCCGCTCGAGACCCGCCGGGTTTGACACCCCCGAGGTCGGACGGACCCCCAAACAGGGCCTGCCCAAGCTCTGTCCGGCCAAAAACAGGGACTATAAACCCCCTAAACAAATTCCAACAGCCCTACCAAGGGAGATGGGTACAGATCACTCAACACCTGCTGGAGACTGAAAGAAGACTGAGGTAAATAGAGAAGGGAGTATATTATATACTGTCCCACAGTTTTGTTTTCAGTCTCCACCTGCTGGTCATGATTGGATATATACCCATTTGTAAAGATTAACCTCTACTGGTCTGGAGAGTGCTAAAGAAAATATTTTTACACATCACTATATCTATTTTCTCTCCCAAAGTTAAATTTCTATCCAATAATATATCCCAAATTTTTCTAGTGGGTTCTATGGCAAATAATTTCCCATTCAACATTAATATCTTCTTTCAGTTTTGTGGGTGGCAAAGAAACATTTAGTTCTCATGGCGTTTAACTTAAATTGTTCTTCTAGGACTGCCATTATTTGAGTGCTTTGATTCAAAGGCAAGGAAACAATTGGTATTAAAACTGTAATATCATCTGCATAAATGTATAACTTAATCCCCAATAATGAAAGCTTGTAGCCCAATGATGACATATAAATATTTAAAAAATAGCGAGGATAGGGGAGAACCTTGAGGTAACCCACAGGAATTCTTCCAAATATGGGACAAAACTGCATCAGATAACACCTGATAAGTTCTTGTGGACAAAAAGTCACTAAACCATTGATTAGATGTGACCATAAGCTCATGATCTACAAGATCAAAAGCACTGCTAAGATCAAATTTCAGTAAAGCTCCCTGGCCTCTAGTGAAAAGGGCATATGATTCAACAAATATATAGTTTCTGTACTGTGGAAAGGCCTGAATTCAGATTGAGAGCAATGTAAAAGATCAAATTGCTCTACATATTCCAATAGTTGAGTTTGAACTATACCCTCCATTAATTTAACATAAAGATGAATAAGCACTATTGGTTGGTAATTAGTGATAGTATCAAAAGGGCCTTCATAATCTTTTAAAATTGGTGTTATAATAATGTGGCCCTGTTCTACTGGATAGGCGCCAACTGATAACAGATTGAATCCATTTAAAAAGTTCACAACAGAACTGGAAAGAACTTTGAACAACGTAGGGGGGACAGTTATCCAAATAACAATAGGACTGGAGGTATTTTGCACACTTCTTAAACAGAAACCAGTCACAATTTTTTAATATATTTCAATTTAAATCCACATAACAAGAGTTATGCAACGGTTGGATCAAATTTTCAGTAACCTGGGATGTGCTCCCACTAAGTGCCCTTAAACCACTGTCTGCAGGGAAGCTCCAGTCTCAGAAATTCGGAGCAAAGGGTGTCGACACGACAACGCCTGCCATTCAGAAACCCTACGGACCAAAGTGAGGGTGACCAGAAAACCAGTCTTGAGTGTTAAATCCAGCAGAGAAGCATCCCTCAGAGGTTCAAAAGGAGCCCTGGCAAAGCCGGACAGCACATTAAGATCCTAGGCTGGGAACCGATTCTTAACGGGCAGCAGGACTCAAAGATCCTTCTGCAAAAACCAAGCAACATCTGGATACAATGCCAAAGAGAACCGACGAACCTGGGATCTAAAATTGGCCACCTGGATCCGCAGAGACGCCACCATGAGGCCTTTATCCGGACCAGCTTGGAGAAAAGCAAGGACCCGTGACACTGGAGCCGAATAAGAGTCCACCGGTTCCTGGTCACACTAGTGCTTGAAGGTCTTCTACTCCTTAGCATAAGCCAACACTGTGGACGACTTTGTAGACCTAAGAAGCGTAGCTAACACAAGCTCAGAATAGCCTTTATATTCTAAGGCTGTGCGCTCAAGAGCCAAACCGTAAGAGCAAAACAACCCAGATCCTCCATGGCTACCGGACCTGAGAGAGAAGGTTAGGAAAGACGTTCAGGCGCAGTCTACACTCCACTCACAGCTGCATCAGAACTGTGTACCAGTCTTCAAGGCCAATCGGGTGCCACCGGAATGACGTAGCCAGGGTGAGTTGCAATCCTCTGGAGGACCCAGCTGATCAGTGACCAAGGCGGAAAAACGTATCGAAAAACCTCCAGAGGCCACAGTTGCTCTAGAGCATTGAGTCTCTCGCTTCCGAGCCGGATCTGCGACTGAAGAATCGAGGCGTCTTCTTGTTTCGCGTCGCAGCCATGAGGTCGAGGTGGGGCTGCCCCTAGCACCTCACAATTGCCCAAAATGCCTGCTGTGCTAGGGTCCACTTGCCCGGATCCCTAGACTGACGGCTGAGGAAGTCTGTTTGAACGTTGGCCACTCCAGCCACATGTGCCACCGTCAGCGCCAGGAGATGACGTTCTGCCCAAAGGAAAAGAAGTCGAGCCTCCTGAACCAAGGGAGAGTTCTTCGTTCTTCCCAGACAAAGAACATAGGCCACTGCCATCTTTGATCGACCACATCTTTGGTGATGGAGTCCAACAGCCCTGAAAAGGACGACGACTGCAGTGAGCCTCTCCCAGCCACGAAGGCCGACATCCGTGGTTACTACATTCCAGGAGGCAATGCTTAATGGAATGCTCTGGCAGAGTTATTAAGGACAAAGCCACCATGTCATACATACTCTGGCCTCCAGAATCCATGGCAGCTCAGCTATGAGACATCTGGGTGGTGAACCCAGCGAGAGAGGAAGGCATTCTGATGAGGATGCATGTCCTTGAGGGATACACCTGCCAGCTGCAGACTTAAAATGTCTGCTTCTCTCCAAGCAAGCAGAGCAGTTTCTTGAAACCAGGATCACCGACACCAAGTCAAAAATCTGCCACCTTCATGCTCTCTTGCAGAAGAAAGAACTGACGGGGACAGCAGATTGTGGAGAGGGAGGAGGAGTTGAAAAGCTGTGATTGACATCTTCTACAATATGCTCACGAGCACAGATGGATAACCCTATGGTTCAGCATTTCTTGGTTCTAGAATTTCCTCTTTGTATTTAATTTTTGAATCACATTTTTGATCAATTTTATTTTCTCTTACATTTTTAAATAACCACTGCATAGCATCATTGTTTCAAATTGCTTACAAATCCATGCTTCACTTGAAAATATCTGTAGCCTGTCTTAAGCACATTTTCAAAGCTAAAAAGCCCAAGTTTTTTTGTTTAATGTTTCTAGTTAGTGTTGTTTACAGCCTATTCTTAAAATAATGGCCAGACCACTAAAGGTTTCTGACAGAAATGCCTTAAGAACAGGTGCACTAAGGGAGAAATTCAACACATGGCACTAACCACTAAGGCGTCTTTAGCGGTTAATATGTGCAAACGCAATTGTGCATGCTAACGTGCTTAGTGCCCTTTTGATGAATTCCACCCTAAGGTGTGCTAGTGCGTTAAGGTCCTAGTGCACCGTTGTAAAAGGAGCCCTAAGTGTGTAGTAGAAAAACTGACAGATTGGTTCCTGTGATAGAACAGGTCTTTTCTTGTAAAAATACTTCCTGAATAAGTGTGGAATTGAGCTTTTTATAAAAAAAAAATAAAAATTACAATTTATAGGTTTATTTAATTTAAAGTTAAAAAAGGAACACAAGCACTGCACAGATGCTGCCAAACAGAGAAACGGACAGCTGCATTTGAGCTAAAGCTTCAGTACAGATGGCTTTCTTCAAGATCTTCGTGTGTTTAAGGTCCTGATGCCATAATGCAATTTGTTGTTTTTTTTCATACAAAAAGGACATGCAAGGACCAGGCGTTGCCTCGATTTGTAATTGGTAAACACAAGAGTCCAGTCAGAAAAATTATGGACATTAGCATCCAAGGAAACCAGTAGGGTATACTGTAGCAAACATGCTCACTTCTACCTGCCATTAAATTGTACTGAAACCATGTGATAAAATACAGGATTTTCCGTTACATATTGAGAAGGGGCCTTCAGTGTCTTTAGTTTGGTCTTGACATGGCACATGCTTTTCTGCTCAGTTCTAGATCACAATCACTGGCTTATCCACTTCTTCTCTATGAGGATAAACACTTTCCAAACATTCCTTTTCTTCCCCCCCCAAAAAAATACACACACTTTGCACCACTGTCATGCATTTTTAGAAAATTTTAGACAAAATAAAAAAAAAGTTGTCATGCTAAAGCACTCAATAAAAATTGATTACATATTAATATTTAACCTTTCAGTGTGTGGAAACAAAAAGGCCACAAGGAATGAAATTATGTAGACAATCACAATTTATCTCTATTTTAAAATACCTGTTAGAAGATTGATTCTAGCATTTTTACAATATTCAGGAAGGTCCTGCTATTGTTCCACCTCATTCAGTTGTAATTGGCACTGTGCAACAGCAACTTGTAAACGTATGACAGTATGTCACATCCAAACACAGTATTCCATTACTGAACAGTTTGTTCAAAACCATTGTTGCAACACTCCTCTGCTATCCCATGAAAGGGATGCAATGGCTCCAGCAATCAAGACAGAATAGTGTCCCAAGTTCTTTAGACTAAGGGAAATTCCAAGTGTGTGCTAGAGAAGACACACTATTTGAAGCCAACATACATCGTGTGCAAAGTCTGTAAAGGTCACATTGCAATCATGGATGAGAACAGGATCCACCTCCAGGAAGGTCACTCGCTACTCTGTGATGAGCATTGCTGCTGTGAGAGTCCCTAAACCTGTCCAAGAAAAGAAGGAGGGGAGAAAAAAAAGACTCTTTATAGTTACTGATAGCAGCCTGACATTTTTGGCCAGTATAATCTGATTTTACTAACCTTTCCTATCTTCTCTATTTTCATGCTTCTATACTATCAAGTACTAAAAATATACCCACTTATAGGGCACTAGTAGATAGGGTAGAGAAGCTGCAGCTGATCTCAATTCTGAGTAGAATCCAAATCCTCCAGGTTCCCAATAGTTGCAGTTGTCTATGTCCTGGCATGTTTGAGTAAGTGGAAACAACGTTTCATGAAATGTTGGTTCCACTTACTCGGACATAGCAAGACCCGGACAACCGGAACGCTCAATGACACCAGCCTTGGAAGCCTAAGAACATATAACCTCCTGTGCCCCGTTTACTTATTTCTCTCCTGTGTGAATCTCTCATTCTTGAGTACCCAAATGCGACTTCCAGTCATTTTTTTAAATCAAGGTCTGTATTTCCTCTGCTCTAAAATGTAGTTCAAAATTTACTAATTTATAAGAAAACCCCCCCCCACTTAAATGAATGTGTATTTGGCTACAGAGCAATCAAATAAACATATAGAATTTAGGGGGTCTTTTACTAATTTAGGGGATCTTTTACTATGGCGCCCATTATATTCTATGGATGCATTAGCATTTAGTGCACGCTAATTTTTAGCGCACGCTAAATTGGCTAGCGCACCTTAGTAAACGACCCCCTTAGTTAATTACCAAAAATAAAGTCGTATGGAAATAAATTTTATTGTACTAAAGGAAGAGAGTTTAATGATTTTATTGATTTTTGGGGCCTAAACAAGATGGGGAATGGTATAGGCCAGGGTTAGGAAATTCCGGTCCTCGAGAGCTGGAGCCAGGTCAGGTTTTCAGGATATCCACAATGAATATGAATGAGATGGATTTGCATGCATTGCCTCCTTGAGATGCAAATCTATCTCATGCATATTTATTGTGGCTCTCCTGAAAACCTGACCTGGCTCCGGCTCTCGAGGATCAGAATTGCCTACCCCTGGTATAGGCAATAAGATTTGGAAATAGCATTTCTCCAAGAGGTCCTCTATATCCCGTCTCGTCTGCTTTCTACGTTTTCTGATCAGCCAGCCTAGCCAAACATCTTCTTGGATGCCATGGATTTGCCAGGCTTTTCTAGCTGTGATAAGGGTCATGATGTTCTAGACTACAGGGTCACCTGGAGGAACTGCGTTCTTTGCTCACGCAGTCATCCTGCGATGTAGCATCTCCATTCCCCACCATGCTACAAGTCCTCCTCTTTTTCCTCCGATGTATCATTCCATCTGTTTCAGAACCTGAGCCACCCTAGGAATGAAATAAACAAAAAAGTTTATAAGTGAAAACCATAAGCAAGGCTAAAAGGACATGACATTTAGGGCTCCTTTTACGAAGGTGCGTTAGGGCCTTAATGCGCGGAATAGTGCGTTCTAAATTGCCCCATGCGCTAGCTGCTACCGCCTCCTTCTGAGCAGGCGGTAGATTTTCGGCTAGTATGCATGCTAATCTGGTGCGTGCGCTAAAACCATTAGCGCACCTTCGTAAAAGGAGCCCTTAGTTTAAACAGGAATCATGCTGGCACTCCTTCCTCACCTCAACATACACACCAAGGCTCATGCCATATTTTTTTTCAAGTGTGAATGCTGTCAATTTATTCTATTATCAGTAAATACAGTGCATTCTCTGTTCTATTGACCTAGTGTCAACAGATACTAGAGGAATTATATCAACTCTCTCTCCATACACATGAATGCTACAGAAGAGGCATGTCAGATTACGGTAGAGGTGTTCAATGGCTGATCCACCTTATCCAAGTTGTGGCATGCCTGAGAATTTAGCAAATATTTTTTTAAATCTAATTATTAGTACACATGATTTTGAAAGCTAATTGATGGAAATGTCACTTTCAGAAGAGATTCACAGAAGGAAGGATGTGTATAAATCATTCGGTTCCTGGAACAGGAGCACTAGCTGTCCAGAAGCATTATTGCTCAATTTCTCTTTAATACTTCTAAATGGCTAGAAACAAAGACTAGTAATGAAAGGAAATTTTGAGTCTTGCCTGCTAATTTTCTTTGATCTGGAAGGATTCAAGTAATCTACCCATGTGAGTTTTTCCTCTGCTACCCAAAGACAGAGACTTATAATTATTTGTTTGATAACATTAACACACACTCAAAAGGACAAGCAGGCAAAGACAAATGAACAACAATGACTTAACTACAGAGGCAAATTAATCCAAGAGACTTGGGCACTAGACCCTCTCTAATCCCAAGACACCGACAGATCTTTAGTTCACCAGTGCTTCAGGATGCATCATGTGGAGGTGGTTTCTGGACTGGTCTGGAGGGACTCAACAAAAGGAAATTAGCAGGTTTAAGACCTGTTATCTTTCCTCCGCATCCCTTCATACCGGTCGACATGTGGAAAATACCCAAGCAGTACCTAATATGGGAACCTGGACATGTGTGCCTCCAATACGCTTGCTACAAAACTGCATCCTACAACAGCCTGAATATTTAATCTATAAATGCCATGCAAAAGGAATGTGAGAATGACAAGTGACACTCTACATATGTCTTCTAGTGGAAGTAAATCAGCCTCTGCCCAAGAATTTATGTTATTCTAGTCAAGCAAGCAAACAACTTTGATGATGCTGCATGACCTTGAAGAATGTACACCAAAGTGATAACTTCCTTAATTCAATAAGCCACAGAAGCTTTTAAATGCTGCCTCATTCTGGGTCCACTGAACAGATGCTCTATTTATAAAATTCCTTGGTTCAATGACCACTTTGCTGAAAATGGAACGCACCCAGCTCAAAACTCTGAAATTTTCAGCAGGCTGGTGGTTTATGCACATTTGGGGGCCCTTCTGGAACTCCTTTTCCCCCATAACAAGGAGTAGACTTTTGAACTTTGAGATGCTGTGCACGTCAAACAATGTATCTTCTATTTATGCTACTTCCTCTTCTCCTATTTTTTCCCTTCTCTCTCTCTCTTAATTTCTTTGCTCCCTTGCTTTGGGGTGGGTAGTTGGCTGGGTGGTTGGGGGGAGGATGGGGTGGGCTGGAATTGGGGTTGGAGGTTGAAATTGTAAAACGTTTGAGCTTGCTATTTATTGGTTTTGATACTCTTTTTTTGTGTATTGCTGGTTCACGTGTTGGCTGTTTGTTTTCTGTTACTCAATAAATATGATTTAAACATAAGATTCCTTGATTCTTTACAAAGAAACTCCATAGTGCTTGCTAGACAGCCAACTGATGTAGTGCATCTGAAGACCTATGGTCCCCTATCACTCAGAAAACTGGCAAAGAGATTGATTCAAATTAACAGTGACACAACCTTAGGCAAAATTAATGGAATCAAATGCCACCTTCTTTTGGGATATCACCAAAAGGATTCTCAACAAGAGCCCAACACTACAAAAATTATTCTTGCTAAATAGATAGCTATGAAAAGAATCAGAGTGATTTCACTAAAGCAGAAAGTACCATATTAAGATCCCAAGGGGATTCTCAAATGCTTTACGTTGCTTAAAAAAATCCCACATCTAGAGTGAACAAGACCGGTCCCTGTAAAAGCAGGCAATTGTGGCTATCTGGATCTGCACAGAGTTCAATGCTAACTCTTACCGAGTCTACCCTGGAGGAAGACTAAAATGTCTGGTAGAGGAGACAACAAACATGACACCATGGGTGTGGTCCTGACACGAGGCCTCAAAAATTCTCCATACACGAACATATGCCAAAGTTGACCTTTTCCCTAAAAATGCAACAGTCACAAACCACTTGAACAAAATATCTTCTCTTGCTGAATCTTAAGAATCAGGATATAAGACAGAACAGATATGTCTGACATCTAAATCAGTCTTGAAAACAGCTGGCCCTCAACCTCAGGGAATGGCAACAGATTCCCACTTTCAGTCTTTTTAGATCCTCATACCATGGCATTCGAGACCAATCCAGGGCCACCAATACCACCAGGATAATTTGCTACTCTCTGAATAAAAACTTTCCTACTAAAGGCCACAGGGTTGGGGCAAACAGGCAGCCATCCCAGGGGCACAATTAACTTGGGCATCTATCCCCACCAAGCAACATTCTTTCCTGTGGCTGAAAAACCTGAGGACCTTAGCATTTTCGTTGGTCATCATCAAGTCTAAGACAGTATGATGCTGAAGTGAAATCAATGTGATTGAAAAAAAAATCCACCAATCACCACCTCCTGCCAATCTAGAACATTAGGAAATCAATCTGTATATTCTCTTACCACAGTCAAATATACACATATGACAAAGCCACAGAAACAATCTCACTTCTTTTACATGCAGACTTCTTGAGCTGCCCTGATAGCCGACATACACTATAGCCCATCATACTGTCTGATATTGTGAAGCACCAACAGAAGAACTGCTCAGACAGCCTGCCCAATAGTCTGGTCTCCAGCTTGTTGATGGCCACCTTGCTTTCTATGTTGACCTAGTGACTCTGAGCTACCTCATAGAGAATGACACGGGAACAAATTTTTCCCCGTCCCTGTGGGAAGTAATTTTTCCATACCGGCGAGTTCTTTTCCTGTCCCTGCCCCATTCCTGCAAGCTCTGACTTTGTCTGCACAAGCCTCAAACACTTTAAAATCATAAGTGTTTGAGACTTGTGCGGTTAAGACAGAGCTTACAGGAATGGAGCAGGGACAGGGACAAAACTCACAGGAATGGGACGGGGAAATTGAGTTCCTGCGGGGACGGGGAAAAATTGTCCCCGTGTCATTCTCTACTACCTCAGTCAGAAAATGGGACTTCAGAAATGTCTCCCATAGTTCCTGTGATTAAGCAGACCACAGAGAACAGGGAAATCTGTAACAATCTCATATGGGCTCCTTACTGTCAGTACCAGATCCAATGCTGCTGTCATTGACTGCAGAACCTGGAGATAAAGCCCATGTCTTTGGTCAACAAGTGGAGCAACCCCAGATCTGCAACCGTAACATCTGACTCCTCTCATTGGTTAGGACCTTTCACCAGTCGCGTGTCGATCACCTTGCTCCTGGATGATCCCTCTCAATTCCTGCAAAACAGTCACTTGAGCTTTTGCCACCTCAAAACTCCCTGTAGAAGAACTTTGTGCAAATTAGCCTGTCATCTATATTTCAGTGAACGAGCAACCCTTTCTCCTGCAATGTGCCTGCCGCTATCATTACTCTGGAAAAGGTTCTCAATGATGTGGTCAGACTAAATGGAAGAGTCTCAAATTGGAATGCAGGTACTTCTGGTGCTCTGCTTGAATTGAGATATGCAGACAAGCTTTGGCGAGATCCAGAAATTGAGAGGAAGAGGAAAATCACGGAAAACTCTGGTATAAAGGAAAATACACTTACAAAGTCCTGGCATGATGCAGGTGAAGCATAATAAGTCCTTTGGATAATACTAAAGGTGAAGAAACCAGACTTCAAAGAAAAACCTCCTTTTTCTATTCCCCCCCCTGCTCTGATAAATCAGTATGAACAATCTAAAGACATTTCTTAATACATTTGCCAGCTGTCATAAACTGTCATATACTGATTGGGAAATACCCTGCTGAGTCAGCTGGTGGGCTAAGCGAAACTTATGAGAAGAAACAAGCAAGCAAGACTTAACTCTTTTGCATGGCAGCAGAGCCTCACACCTGGCAGGATATTGTGAAAAGATGAACACAGCCCATGGTCAGAAATAGAATTCTCAAGAATATCATTTAATAAGATGTGCCTTGTGATATTGAGGCAGGGGTGGGGTGGGACTCGGAATTGCTTATATGGTAAATCAAAGGGGCATTTGCGGGAAAAGGATAGGCCTTACGGTAAACTTAACAGACGTATAGCGTGACACAAAGGTATAATCCAATAAGAACATAAGAACATAAGAATTGCCATCTCCGGATCAGACCCATGGTCCATCGAGTCCGGCGATCCGCACACGCGGAGGCCCAGTCAGGTATACACCTGATTGTTCTAATCACCCATATCCCTCTATGCCTCTCATAAGGAGATGTGCATCTAATTTGCCTTTGAATCCTAGCAGAGTGGATTCCTTAATAACCTCCTGTGGAAGAGCATTCCATGCGTCCACCACTCGCTGCGTAAAGCAGAACTTCCTGACATTTGTCCTGGACTTGTCACCCCTTAGCTTCAAACCATGTCCTCTTGTCCGTGTCACATTGGACAATGTAAATAATTTGTTTTTCTGCTCTATTTTATCGATGTCTTTCAGTATTTTGAACGTCTCTATCATGTCCCCTCGCAGCCTCCTCTTCTCAAGGGAGAACAATCCTAGTTTCTTGAGTCGTTCCTCATATTCCAATTTCTCCATACCTCTTATTAGTTTCGTTGCTCGTCTCTGCACCCTCTCCAGCAGTTTTATATCCTTCTTTAGGTTGGGAGACCAATGTTGTACACAGTATTCCAAGTGTGGTCTGACCATTGCTCTATAAAGCGGCATTATGACTTTCTCCGATCTACTCGTGATTCCTTTCTTTATCATGCCCAACATTCTGTTTGCTTTCTTTGCCGCTGCCGCACATTGTGCCGACGGCTTCAGGGTCCTATCTATCAGTACACCCAGGTCCTTTTCTTGTTCGCTCTTACCCAGAGTTGCTCCTGACATTCTATACTCGTGTTCCTTATTCTTACTACCTAAATGCATTACTTTGCATTTCTCCACGTTGAACTTCATCTGCCATTGCTCTGCCCATTTCTCTAGCTGATACAAGTCGCTCTGGAGTTCCTCGCTATCTTCCTGCGATCTGATTTCCCGGCATAGCTTTGTGTCGTCTGCAAACTTAATGATCTCACTGGATATTCCACCTTCCAGGTCATTGATATATATATTAAATAGAATCGGCCCAAGTACCGAGCCCTGGGGCACACCACTAGTCACTTTCTCCCAGTCTGAGAACTTCCCATTTATGCCCACTCTCTGCTTCCTGTTTTCCAGCCATTTGCCTATCCACCTTTGTATATCTCCCTCTATTCCATGGCTTTGTAGTTTCCTGAGAAGTCTTTCATGCGGAACTTTGTCGAATGCTTTCTGGAAGTCCAAATAAATTATGTCCACCGGCATTCCACTATCAATTTGCTTGTTCACGGTCTCAAAAAATTGAAGCAAATTCGTTAAACATGATTTCCCTTTCCTGAACCCATGTTGACTGGGTTTCAGCAAGTCGTGTGTATCTAAGTGCCGGACTATGCTATCCTTGATCAGTGCTTCAACCATCTTTCCAGGGACAGACGTAAGGCTCACTGGTCTGTAGTTGCCCGGTTCTCCTCTCGATCCTTTCTTGAAAATTGGCGTGACATTCGCTATCTTCCAGTCATCTGGTATCTGTCCAGTTCTGATTGTCAGATTGGTGAGTTTTTGCAATAACTCTCCGATTTCAATCTTCAATTCTTTTAAGACTCTCAGATGAATTCCATCCGGTCCAGGGGATTTGTCACTTTTAAGTTTGTCGATCTGGTAGTATATCTGGTCCAACTCCACTTCAACTGTGGTGAGGCTGTCTTCTATTACTCCATTAAACACTTTCATTGCCTCTGGTATTTTTGCAGTATCCTCCTCCGTAAAGACAGACGCAAAGAAGGAATTTAGTTTGTCCGCAATTTGTTTATCTTCCTTAATGTACCCTTTTCTTCCCTGGTCGTCCAGGGGTCCCACCGCCTCTTTTGCGGGTTTTTTCCCTTTCACGTATCTAAAGAAGGGCTTGAAGTTCTTGGCCTCTTGCGCTATTTTTTCTTCATAGTCCTTTTTGGCATCCCTCACCGCCTTGTGACATTTCTTCTGTTCGTCTTTATGTTTTTTCCATGCTTCGGTCGTTTTGATGTGTTTCCATTTTTTGAAAGAGTCCTTCTTTTCTTTTATGGCTTCCTTCACCTGTCTGGTAAGCCATGCCGGTTCTCCCTTACCTTTTGTTCTCCCTTCCTTGGAGATCCTCGGAATGTGTAGGTTTTGTGCTTCTGTGATAGTACTTTTCAGTAGGGACCATGCCTGGTCTACTGTTTCAATTTTATCCACCTTTTTCTTGAGTCGTTGTTTCACCATGGCTCTCATGCGATCGTATTTGCCCTTTTTAAAGTTAAAGGTTTTGGTTAAGGTTTTGGCACTTTTTCTATTCCCGATGTCAAGCTTAAAGATGATCACATTGTGATCGCTCGTCCCCAGCGGTACCGTAACTTCTACTTCTTTTGTCGGTCCCGTGAGGCCATTTAGCACCAAGTCCAGGGTGACGTTGCCTCTTGTCGGCTCTTTCACCATTTGTTCCAGGAAGCAATCCCCTAGCGCCTCCAGGAACTTGGCCTCCTTGCCGCAGTTGGAGGTTCCTAGTTTCCAGTCTATCCTCGGGAAATTGAAGTCTCCCAATATTATTACATTGCCCGTCTTGCATTCTCGTTTGATTTCCTCTATCATTTCTAAGTCAGTTTCATCCGCCTGTCCCGGGGGACGATAAAAAAGGCCAATTTTCGTGGCTGCACTGTTTTGTCCAGGAATCTTGACCCAGAGGGACTCTAGCTTCTCTTTCGTTTCCATCGTAGCCACTTCAACAGATTCTACTCCTTCCTGCACATATAGGGCAATACCTCCACCTTTCTGCCCTACTCGATCTCTTCTATATAGTTTGTATCCCTGAAGTACTGTGTCCCATTTGTTTTCTTCATTCCACCATGTTTCTGTTATGCCAATGATTTCCAACTTATCATTTCTTGCTATTGTCTCTAGTTCCCCCATTTTGTTTCCTAGACTTCTAGCATTCGTATACATACATTTGAGTTCTCTTCGAGTTACTTTTATGGACTTTCTACTCTTTGCTGTCCTTACTGTTACTTTCACGGTATCCTTAACCGCTCCAGTGTTGTTTCCCTTGTTTGTTGTGCGGTCTTCCTCTCCTATGTCTGAGTTGTCCCTTTCTGCCTTGTCTTCCTTATTTGCTGTGAGATCGTCCTCTCCTGTGTATGAGTAGTAGCCCATTGTTCCTACATCGGGGCATCCTGTCGTCCGTGCCATCGACTGGTGGTCGACTGTCGGCTTTCCCCTATTTATTAGTTTAAAGCCTTCTCGATAAATGAATCTACTTATGTAATGACATGTAAGAAAAGAACCAATAAAAATGTATCATGTGATTTAGACCAACGTGGTGTTACCCACTAAAAAATGTATAAAAACAGGCCTGCAAGCGGAAGTAAGCAGAACAGACATCAGAGGATCCTCAGGCCTGAAGATCACATTCTGTTACTCTATATGCTGAATGATTTATTCTTTAAACTGTTACCGATTTGCTAATAAATATACTTATTGCTTTAAATCAGTATATAGCGTGTGAGGTCTCTATCTCGAGGTAGGCCTAGACAGCGGCCTACTTCAAAATGTAAATATTTACCCTGATGAATGGCTACCATCAATGATCACAAGGCCTCCCATCTGGAACTGCCGAACACAAAAAGTTCCAGTTCACTTATTTCAAGTCCAAGATGTGATAAATGTTAGAGAATGACATGGTGGCAGTTACCCGACGGTAGGGGGGTGGGGAAGTACTCACTGTGGGCACGGGGACAAGGCCATCCACCGCCCGGTGAAGTGGTGAATGGCCTTGTTCCCGCAGTTAAGGGAAGGTGCGCAGTCACCGATCACATGCGGCCCCCTCCCTTCCTCCCTAAGGCCAAATCTATCTCCCTCCCTCCCCCTTACTGAAGCTGGAGAAGCCTGCCTGCCTGCAGTCACGTGTGTGTGGGCGGAAGCTTCTCCTCTGATGCAACTTAACATAGAAACATAGAACATGACGGCAGAAAAGGGCCACGGCCCATCTAGTCTGCCCACACTAATGGCCCACCTCCTAACTACCTCCATGAAGAGATCCCACATGCCAATCCCATCTTTTCTTAAAATCTGGCACGCTGCTTGCCTCAATTACCTGTTGTGGAAGATTATTCCAGCGATCAACCACCCTTTCGGTGAAGAATATTTTCTGGTGTCGCCATGAAATTTCCCACCCCTGATTTTCAACGGATGCCCTCTTGTTGCCGTGGGTCCTTTAAGGAAAAAGAGATCCTCTTCCACCTCGATACGGCCTGTGACATATTTGAACATCTCGATCATGTCTCCCCTCTCTCTGCATTCCTCGAGTGAGGACAGCTGCAACTTACCCAGTCGTTCCTCATACGAGAGATCCTTGAGTCCTGAGACCATCCTGGTGGCCATTCGCTGAACCGACTCAACTCTCCGCACATTTTTTTGATAATGCGGTCTCCAGAATTGTACACAGTATTTCAGATGGGGTCTCACCATGGATCTGTACAACGGCATTATGACCTCGGGCTTACGGCTGACAAAACTTCTACGGATACAGCCCATGATTTGTCTAGCCCTGGATGAAGCTTTCTCCACTTGATTGGCAGTCTTCATGTCTTCGCTAATGATCACTCCCAAGACACGTTCTGCTACAGTCCTTGCTAGGATCTCACCATTTAGGGTGCAAGTCCTGCATAGATTTTTGCCGCCAAGGTGCATGACCTTGCATTTTTTTGGTATTGAAACTTAGTTGCCAAGTCTTTGACCAATGCTCCAGCAGGAGTAGGTCCTGCGTCATACTGTCGGGCATTGAGCTTTTGTAGGCACTGTGCTTTCATCTGTTGTGCGGTTGCCTACCATGTTGCATAGTTTGGCGTCATCGGCGAATAATGTAATTTTACTTCGAAGCCCCTCAGCCAAGTCTCTTATGAAGATGTTAAATAGGATCGGGCCCAAGACCGAGCCCTGCGGCACTCCGCTGGTCACCTCCGTCATATCGGAGAGGGTACTGTTTACCAACACCCTCTGAAGTCTACCTCTAAGCCAGTCCCTAACCCATACGGTTAATGTTTCACCCAGTCCCATCAAACCCATCTTGCTCAATAACCTGCGGTGTGGGACGCTATCAAACGCTTTGCTGAAGTCCAAGTACACGACGTCCAGGGACTCCCCTATATCCAGCTTTCTTGTTACCCAGTCAAAGAAGCTGATCAGATTTGATTGGCAGGACCTTCCCTTCGTAAAACCATGTTGATGGGGATCTCATAGATTCTCCTCATTCAGGATCGTATCCAATTGGCATTTGATTAGTGTTTCCATAAGTTTACTCACTATCGATGTGAGACTCACTGGTCTATAATTCTCAGCCTCCATCCTGCATCCCTTTTTGTGGAGTGGAATGACGTTAGCCATTTTCCAATCCAACGGGACTCTTCCTATACTTAGGGAAAGATTGAAGAGCGCGGATAACGGTTCCGGCAAGACGTCACTAAACTCCCTGAGCACCCTGGGGTGTAGTTTGTCCGGTCCCACAGCTTTGTTCACCTTGAGTCTTGATAATTCCTCGTAGACACTGCTGGGCGTAAACTCAAAATTTCGAAATGGGTCTTCCGAGTTTTCCCTCGTCGGCAGCTGAGGGCCGGATCCCGGCACCTCGCAAGTGAAGATCGAGCATAAGTATTCATTTAAAAGTTTGGCTTTATTGGAGTCCAATTCTACATAGTTCCCGTCGGGTTTCCTAAAGCGTACTATCCCATCTGTGTTTCTTTTTCTGTCACTAATATACCGGAAGAAAGATTTATCGCCCTTCTTGATGTTCTTCGCAAGGTTCTTCTCCATTCGGAGTTTGGCCTTCCTGACTGCCGTTTTGACCACTTTTGACTTGGCCAGATAGTCTTCCGGTTGCATCAGAGGAGAAGCTTCTGCCCCCAAAGGCAGGCAGTCTCCACCAGCTTCAGCAAGTTTCTTTACTAACGCACCGTGAAGGTAAGGGGGTAGGGAAATTTTCAGGTCGCTGAAGGGAGGTGAGGTGGCGAGAGGGAAGGGTGGATGCAGCGGGGATGGGGTGGTGAAGGGGACGGCAGGGACACGGCGGTGAAGGGGACTGCAGAGACACGGCGGTGAAGGGGACGGCTGGGACGGGGTGGTGAAGGGGACAGTGGTCCGGGGACAGGGCAGTGACGGGGACAGATTTTTTTCCCCGTGTTATTCTCTAATAAATGTGTCTTCCAGTGGATGGCCTTGCCCCCATACCCGCAGTGAGCACTTCCCCCCACCACCGTTTCAGCGGGTTACCCGTGGCTAACAGCCAAACGTGTCATTCTCTATTGCAGAGCCACATCTGATGCCATGTCAGCTGACCAGTTTGTTTGCTGTAGCAACTGTCGTGGACCAGCTGTCAAGTTTATTAGGTTTTTTATATACCGCCTATCAAGGTTATCTAAGTGGTTTTACAATCAGGTAGTCAAGCATTTTTCCTATCTGTCCCGGTGGGCTCACAATCTATCTAATGTACCTGGGGCTATGAAGGACTGAGTGACTTGCACAGGGTTACAAGGCGCTGCGTGGGGTTTGAACTCGCAACCCCAGGGTACTGAGGCTGTAGCTCCAGTCACTGCGCCACACACTCCTCCTCATCACCACAGCCATGTTTTTTCCCTGAAGCATGTATTAAATAATACAAAACATTGGTCAAAAAGAAAAATTAGGGCTTACCTGATAATTTTCTATTAATTCTTCCAACTATTCCCACAAACCTAGTGATGTCCATCACTCAGCAGATGGAGATAGAAAACACAGAACTAAGCTGAGACATACCTGTAAGCCAGACTGCTCTGCTCTTCAGTATTTATATAGACAAGCAGTACAGAAAACATCAGAATTAAACACAATAATCTTAAACCAGCAATTATAATTTTTGGAGGACACAAGTCATTCCTCTGGAAAACTTGCCGAGAATAAACCACCAAAAAGAGTGGCAGCTGTCAACACACTCCTGTCCTCACACAGCCAAACTTTCTGAACCATAAGCAGGCCCCTAGAATACTGGAAAGGATTAATGGAAAGAAAATGATCAGATAAGCACTAAATTTCTCCTTCCATTAAGTACTTTATCACTATTCCAATGTTCAAAAGCAATTTCAAGAGTGGATGATCCAATGACACTGTCACCTGCAAGACTGAAGTCCCAAAGATGACTTCATAGAGAGCTGAAACATCCACCCGATAATATTTGACAAAAGTATGCAGCAACAACCACATCACCACCTTACAACTGGGATGTTAAGGAGGCTTTCACCCAAGATGCAGCTATGCGCCTCATAGAATGAGCTCAGAAAGTGAAGGACCCCGATTCCCTGTAAGCTGGTAGTTCAAAGCAATTGTCTCCTTCAGCCACCTCACAATCATGGGCTTAGAACAGTGATCTCAAACTCTTTGCAGGGCCACATTTTGGCTTTGTACGTACTTGGAGGGCCTCAGAAAAAAATAGTTAATGTCTTATTAAAGAAATGACAATTTTGCAAGAGGTAAAACTCTTTATAGTTCATAAATCTTTCCTTTTGGCTAAGTCTTAATAATAATATTGTAATTTATAGCTAAAAAGAGACATACGAACAAGAAACTTTTATTTTACTTTTGTGATTATGAAAAACATACTAAGGGTCTTAAAATAGTACCTGGCGGGCCGCAAGTTTGAGACCACTAGCTTAGAAAAACCAAATGCCTATCTGATCTGTGAAATCATTTGTGACCTCCAAATATCTGCACAGTAATGGCCTCACATCCAGGAACTTCAAGGAATAACACTGAGCTTTTCCATGTTCCCTACAAAAAAAAAAAAAAAATGGGAGCTCCGCTGATTGGTTAATATGAAACACCACCACCTCAGGGAGAAAGGAATGAACCATTCTAAGGGAACCCCCACATCTCTAAAATGGAGAAAAGGGTCCTTATAAAAGAGCCTAAAGCTTTGACACCCGAAGTGCAGAAGCGATTAACAAGAAGGCTGCATTCAGAGTAAGATCCTTCAAGGTAGCTTTCCTGAGACCCTTGAACAGGGGATTCTGAAGAGCCCAAAGGAACAAATTGAGATTCCATTCAGGATAAAGTAACCCATTCCTCTCAAGAAACAGACATCATCCAGAGGGAACACAATGAATGACTTCTGCAGATGATCTCAAACAAGCCAAGACTGTCACTTGAACCTTGAGACACCCCAAGGTCAAACCTACCTTGACTGGAGGCATGCCAAGATGTGAGCAATGGAAGAAAAGAAAGGGGAGATCTGTGTTCTGCACATAAATTTTCAAATATCCTCTACAACCTCGCATGGAGGGCTTCTGAGCCTGTAATAGTGTAGTAATGACTGTTAGAATACTTTTTTCTTCTCAACCAAGACCTCTCAATGGCCAATCTGTAAGATCAAAGGGGGATGGATCCTCCATGAAAACCAGCCTTTGTCTCAGCAGCGCTTGATAAGGAGATGTCCAGAAGTCGAATCAGGTCTGCATACCATTGCTGCCGCAGTCGGTCTGAAGCTACCAGCACTACGTGACCTTGATGCCCTGTGTCCCTTTAGCATCTGGCTTACCATGAGCCAGAGAGGGCATCACTGTTGCCCTGACTACACCCTAGACTGCCAGGGATTGCAATATAGGCCTGAGCGGAAAACTTACAAGTAGGCAGGGGGAAACTCCTGTTTAGAGGGGAAACTAACAGGTCAAAGCACAAATTCTCAGCTTTCACCAAAAACACACCATCAGTTTCTGTTGAAATCAAAACGATGGCCATAGCCCTTTGACCAAAACTGAAACCAGGCAAAAAAAGATTTGGGACCAGTTTTGGCACCATAACTGAACCCAAAATTTGGATGGCCTCTACCATCCACTTGCTGAATAGGAAATACTGGAGAGAGCTGGGTGATCCGATTACAAGTACATGTCTCAGGTCAGTTCTATGCTTTCTATCTCCACCTGCAGGTTGATGGACATATCTATTCCCACAAGTCCTGGAATAGTAGGAAAGTCGTAATGGAAACCAAAAGTCTACTTCCAGGTGCGCCACCTTCAAGATGCCCTCTGATGACCTTGCAAATAAACTCGGAACTGCTGGATCCACCCCAGGCAAATATTCTACAGAACTGCTGCATGCTGCTGCTTGCAAGGCTAGTGCAGGCATTTCAAAAAGCTGATTCAAAAAGCTGATTCAAATGGAAGATTAGCTTCTTATCTTGGTAATCTTCATTCTGTTAGAAGATAATAGGATTCTGTACTGAAGTTGTTGTCCTCCTATAGTCACAAACTTTGCAGAAGTTGTCACTCAAAACTCTCAACTCCTCGTCTTCACCAGTGGAGAATAGCTCCCTCTTCAGTTACTACCAAAACAATTGAACTCCACTGAAACAAGAAAACAGGAGGAGGGAGGGATACAGGGAACTTTCCCGGAGATAATATACATTTCTGTTCTACTCTGTAATACAAGAAAAAGTAACAATAAGTAACATGAACCTGCAGTTTAGAAGTATCCAGGAACCAATCTAATGAATGCAACTACCGGTAGCACTTTCACATAATAAACCCCAAGGTACAATAAAAATAGAGTTGCTCTTTACTCTTGTGGAATTTTTTTACATATTCTCCTGAATGACAAGAAAAGAAGTCTTATAACATACACCAGCAATGTTCAAGGCAGTAAACAGGCAAATCAGAAGTCTGCACAGGGTGGGTAGTACAGAATCCTATGTCTTCTAACAGAATGAAGATTACAGAAGTTAAGAACCTAATCTTCCATTCTATTATTGCAAAGATATAATATTCTGTCCTGAAGCTGACGTATCAAAGCAGTGCCAGACAAGCCTGCCTGCAGCACTGAGGCCCCAAAGAGGCATCCTCTTGGACCGCCAAATCCACTCTGTAGAACTTTGTAAAAGAATGGAAAGTAGACCAAGTAGCTGCTCTAAAGATTTTATCTGGAGGAACAGCCCAGGATGCTGCCTAAGAAGCAGCATCACTTCTAGTCGAATGTTCTGTAATAAGAGATGGGTGGCAGTTTTCCATAGGAAATAAGAAATTGTCATGCAAATCTATCTAGCAATCAAAGCCTTAGAGGCTTGCTTGACTCATCGCAATTGGCTGATCAGCACAAAGAGAGATGGAAATTTGAGTGAAATCTGAGCACTCACATCAAGAACAGAGACATGTCTGGATGAGACGCTGGCGATTGCTTACCTCCTGCAGAAAGAAAAACTGAAGAGGGAGCTATTCTCCACTTGTGAAGGGGAGGAGTTGAGAGTTTTGAGTGACACCCTTCCACAAAGTATGTGACTATAGGAGGACAACAGCTTCCGTATAGAATCCTGTGTCTTTGCAGCAGAACAAGGTTTCTACCTGCTGGTCTTGCTGTCCTTAACAGATATATTCTCTTCCATTGAAATGGTTGTTTTCATAAGTCATGGCCAACACCAAGGCATCAACCTTGCATTTCTTAGCATTAAATTTTAGCTGCTAAATTTCAGACCATTCTTCAAGCTTCGCTAAGGCTTTCTTCATGCTATTCACACCATCCGGGGTGTCTACTCTATTGCAGATTTTGATATCATCTGCAAAGAGGCAAATCTAACCTAACAGCCTTTCAGCTATATTGCTTACAAAAATGTTAAAAAGAACAGGTCCAAGAACAGAACCTCGAGGCACACCACTGGTAACATCCCTTGAGTGATCTCCATTGACCACTATTCTCTGTCGTTTTCCACTCAACCAGTTCCTGACCTAGCCTGTCACTTTGGGGCCCATTCTGAGGGCATTCAGTTTATTTATTAGACGTCTGTGTGGAATACTGTCAAAGGCTTTGCTAAAATCTAAATGCACCACATCTAGTACACTCCCTCTATCCAATTCTCTGGTCACCTTGTCAAAGAAATTGTTCAGATTCATCTGACAAGACCTATCTCTAGTGAATCTATGTTGCCTCCGGTCCTGTAATCCACTAGATTACAGAAACTTCACCATTCTCTGTTTTAAAAGCGTTTCCATTAATTTGCTTATCACAGAAGACAGATTTACTGGCCTGTAATTCCCTACTTCTTCCTTATTTCCACTTTTGTGTAGAGGAACCACATCTGCCCTTCTCCAGTCTTCCGGTACCACTCCTGACTCTAGAGAAGCATTGAAAAGGTCAGTCAACGGAGCCACCAAAACTACCCTAAATTCCCTCAGCACCCTCGGATGTACACCATCCAGCCCCAAGAAGGGCCAACCCAGTTAAACTGCAATTATGTGCAGAGATTATCTATTCTATCCACGTCTGAGTTTTGTTTGTTTCTCGCTTCAGTCATATATTATTTTTATGGTTCTATGAACCATTTGGAATATTTCATCAGTAAAATGGTATGTAAAACTTGAATATAATTACATACATAAGTAATACATACAGTATATTTCAATCTATTTGGATTTTGTATCCTGCAGGGCATGCTGATCCCAATACATCTAAGTGATACAAAAAAGAATAAACCTTATTCCCTCAGATAGGGAAGTTTGTGGGTGTATTATCTAAACAAATGGAAAGGCAAGCCCCTTTGTCCCCGAAGGTGATGGAGATGGGATTCGATATACCACCTTTCTATGATTACAATTCAAAATTGTTTATATATTATATATAGGTACTTATTTTGTACTTGGGGCAATGGATTGTTAAATAATTTGCCCAGTCACAAGGAGCTGCAGTGGGAAATTGAACCCAGTTTCCCTAACCATTGCACTAACCATTAGATGACTTCCAAAAGCCAGGTGTAGAAATTAACAAAGCAACCCAAATCAGTCCCTATGTCATTCTGTCACATAGTTGAACATGCTCACCTCTGAGTCAGAGTCTGAAGAGCTAGAACTGGATGAACTTGAAGAGTCGCTGGAGCTGTCAGACGCAATGCCCGTTGATTCCTGCAGGTCAACCGAATCTGCCAGCACTGCCAGTTCAGGCTGCTCCTGCTTCAAAATCCTGTAAAAAATGAGAAACTGCTACTAGAAAGACAAAAATAACTGAAGGTGTGCATACATAACAATATTGAGACATGAGCCCCGACATCATAATCCTCCCTATCTTGGTGTTGACAGATATGAATATTTCTAATTCCATGTGCAAAAAGAACACAAATGTAGTTTACCTAACAGATTTCAGAAGCATCTGAGGGACAATTCGTCTTAGAAAACAGAAAAATGAAGGCAGATAAAGACCATGTGGCTTATCTAGTCTGCCCAACCAAGCCATCCACTATACTCTCCTCTCTCTTAGATATCCAATGTACTTGTCCCAAATTGTTTTGAATTCAGAAACACCCTTTGTCTCCACCACTTCCATCGGGAGGCCATTCCAAGCATTCACCATCCATTCCTGAGGTTACTTCTGAATCTATCTCATTTCACCTTCATCCTATGTCCCTCATTCCAGAGCTTCCTCTTAATTGAAAGAGAGTCAGCTAATTTGCATTTATGCCCCCAGGTATTTAAACATCTCCATCATATCTCCTATCTCCCGCCTTTCCTCCACATATTGAGATCTTTAAGTCTGTCTCTGTAAGCTTTATGCTGAAGACGACCAACCATTTTAGTAGCCTTCCTCTGAACAGACACCATCCTGTTTATATCTTTTTGAAGGTGTGATCTCCAGAATTGTCCACAATATTCAAAATGAGGTCTCACCAGAGTCTTATACAGGGGCATCTATACCTCCTTTTTCTTACTGGCCACTCCTTTCCCTATGTACCCACGTATCCTTCTAGCTTTCGCCGTCAACTTTCAACCTGTTTGACCATCTTAAGATCATCACATACTATCACACCCGAGTCCCGCTCCTCTTTTGTGTACAAAAGTACTTTACCTCCTAAACTGTACTGTTTCCTCAGGATTTTGTTGCCCAAATACATGTTCTTGCATTTCCTAGCATTAAATCTTAGCTGCCAATTTTTGGACCATTCCTCAAGCTTCACTAGATCCTTTTATGTTGTCAACACCATCAAGGATGTCTACTATATTGCAGATCTTGGTATCATCTGCAAAGAGGTAAATTTTACCAGACAGATCTTCAGCAATATCATTTACAAAATGTTAACAGGCTCAAGAACTGAACCTTGAGGCACGTGAATGGTAAAGAGAATATGCACTGCCTCCATTATAAACAAAAATATGATGTATACTCATTGTAGAAACCCTGAAACTGAGATTGGGCTAATCCTATTATTTCTTTTGCTACTGAATCATGGTTATCAAGTATCGACCATTTTCAGACTTCTGTATTCAGAAATCCTGTGGACTCCAAAGTGACAGACTGGGTCAGGAACTGGTTGAATGGAAGGTGACAGAGGATAGTAGTCAGTGGAGATCGCTCTGAGGAAAGGGATGTTCTTTAATATGCATTTTCATTGTGGACATTCTGAAAACCAGGACTCAATCCATCATGTGAAGTCTGTTTATTTTAACCTGTATTCCTAGCCAACAGAAACAAACAAGGGCTAGTCAAAGTATGAATAACCTAGCTCTCAAACTTAAAAAAGCCCCAAAGAAATGTAAAAACTAAATGATTTTTTAAAATCTTTTTCTTTAAGCAGTAGTATTACTGCATCTATAGTGTGGAAGTGATGGGTGTTAAAATCATATGATCCTATAAGAGGGGATGATGAAAAGTTCTCAGCCCAACCAACCTCCTTCCTAAATTCTAAGATTTATTTTGGCACTGTAGCTGAAAAGAGTGTTCTTATTTCGTTAAGTGCCAATTTGAAGAAATGAAATTCTGCTTTGACATTGTTTCAGATCATTGATTGAACAATATCCACGTCATTCTTCTTAGTTGGTTGAAGAACTTTTCAGCATTCTCTTGAATGTGGGAAAACATTTCTACTGCTGACTTAATTATATGACCATTATGCAGAAGGGGGAGGAAAAAGAAGACAAACAATTAGGCTAAAATTAAAATGGCCTCTTCTTTTCATTAATCTAATATATGACCTATCATCTAAAAACCCAAACTCATCTTTCAACTATTCTGGTGCTCTCTGAATACCACAATACAAACCAAACAAAGGATAGCTAGCCCTTTCAACCTTCAGATGTAAACTTAGTAATGCTACTTAGAATTCTGAATGCAAGTCATGCCATTTCATTAGCTGCTCTTCCAGAGTTCACATGATGTGATTAACCATGCTTATAAAGTATTATAAATTATTTAGCTTGGTGAGTTGGACTGAGTCTACAGTATCTTCCCCAGAATGTTTTGCCAGCTGGGTAGAATGGCGTAGCCAGGTGAGGGGTGGAAATCAGGGACTGATAATAAGGTATCATATGTCTGAAGAGTAAGCTGTAGTTTGTAAGTTTATTTTCTAAGGTTTATATGGATATCCTAATAAATAAAACATCTTAAACGATAAAAAGAAAAAATAAATAAAGTTAGCCTGGTGGTCAGTTGGATAGTACACCCATTCAAAAGGTTCTGGAGAGAACATTGATCCAATACAATGGTAATGATGTCCCAAAGACACCACTAGCCGCATGAGCCAATCTGATCCTAAGCCATACAAAGTCATTTGTGACCCTACACTGAACATAGCTCCTCCCACGATGCTGCAGAAAAGCTGCTTAAAAGGTGGAAAAATGTCATCTCATTAAATGTTTTATTGACTTAAGAGTCAAATATTTGCAATGTATTACCAAAAGGCCTCAATATATTTTCTTTGAAATTCAGGAAAGAGCAACCGAGACCTTTCACCTACCATGCCCTTTTTCTTTTTATTTACTGAAGGTGAAGAGCAAGGTGGGTGGAAGTGAGAGATAACCTCCAAAATCTATGAACTCTTTAAAGGGCCTTATTTACTAAGGCTGTTTTCTTATTCTGCACTTAAGGGAAAAGAAAGCTTAGTAAATCTGGGCCTTAATACACCACTGCAAGTACAGTGGTGCCTCGCATAACGAACGCCTCGCACAGCGAACGCTGCGCACAACGAACTTCTTGTCTTGATTCGTACAACGGACTTCGTTTCACACAACGAAGTCGCCCGAGCTGCATCCTTCCGCGCAGGCACTGCGCTTAACTGCCCTCTCTCACTTGTTTCCCCCGATTATCCAGCATCTAGCCCTCTCCCCCAAACACTTCCTGTTTCCAGCGAGGCGGCCCGCGTCAGAGGGGACGGGGTATCGAAGCGCGAGCGAGCTGCGGAAGTGGTGTTGGTGGTGGACGGCCTCAGGTATGAGTTAGGATGGTGGGGTGGGGAGGGGAGGCCTGAGAGCGAGCATGCGCGCACAGGGAGGAGACGGGGAGAGACGCGCTGGATTGGCAACGGTTGCTCTCTGTTGCCTCCCGGCTCCAGCGGCGTAACAGTTTTCAAACAGGCGCGTGGTTCTTTCTAAGCAGAACCACCAGCTTTAACGGTGCTGACTCCCGACTACAGCCTCCAACAGATGACTGCTTCCCATTGCATCCGGCCGCTGGCAGGTCTCGCGCGCAGCAGCCAATGGGTGCCAGCCACGAGTCGGCCAGCACCAGAGGGGGGAATCAGGAGAGACGAGCATCAGAGGGTGGAGGAGAGGCAAGGTAGAAGAAGAAAATCAGAGAGGAGGAGAGAAGCAGAGAGAGAGAGATTGGACAAAGAGGAGGGGATGGTGAAGGAGGAAGAGAACAGAAAAGGAAAGCATAGGAGGAGCATTAGAGAGGGAGAGGAGAAGACAGTTTGCCAGCCTGAGAAACTCCCTAACCCCTTATGCTGCTGCACAGGGAAATGGGGAAAAATGACAGACAGACAGCGGGAGGGAGGGAGACAGAAAGAAAGAAAGACACAGGGGCAGTGAGAGGGACAGAAAGACAGACAGAGAAAGGGGGCCAGAGAGAGAGTCAGCGGGAGAAGGAAAGGGGGCTGCTTTGGGGGGGGCGGAGCTACTCTCGCCGCTTCCCCGATGCTAGAAAAAAAAAATAAATGAACAGTTAAGTCCCAGTTTTTGCAGCTGAGACTCTGCCCTCTCTCACTGTAAAATTAGACTCTACTTAGTCTGTCTTTAAATTTAAAAAATGTGTGTTGTTTTAAAAAACAATTATGTTTTTAGATGTATCTAAATAAAAATAATAACAACAAATTTATCTTTTTTTATGTCATCTTAGCATATTTTATGCTACAGAACGAATTATTTTTTTTTACATGTATTGTTATGGGAAAACGCGTTTCACATAACGAACTTTTCGCATAACAAACTTGCTCCTGGAATCAATTAAGTTCGTTGTGTGAGGCACCACTGTACTCAAAGAAATATACAGCCAATCTCATTTCCACCCATCCAACTTTCCATCACCTAGTATCATTGCCTTTTTCCTTAGCCAGTCTTCACTACCCAGGAAGCCAGTTAAGTCCTTAACACCCTTGTAGCCAACTATACTACCCCAACTAACCCTCAGCATCCAGGAATCCAAATCAGGTATATACCCTTATCCCCTCAACTAGCCTTCATCACTCAGAAAGTCAGTCAGTTACCCACTAAGCCACCTCCTTCCATGTAGGCAACTACCCTTCTCTCCCTCGATAGCATCACCAGTCAACCACCTCTCCCATGGAGCATAACTACCTAGAAGTCAGACAACCCTGTCCCCATTCCCTTCACTACCTTTAATCAGCCACCCAAAAAGCATCTGTTATCCTCGCCCTCTCCCATTTCTTCCATTGGTCTAGAGAGATTCCACAGCCACTTTATAGACAGGCATCTGGATTGGTTTGGAGACACAAAGAGAAATAAATTTCGCTCTGCTTTATACTGTTGCTGCCAAACAGGAGCTGCTTCTTCACTAAATCATGCAGTTCTCAGAGTAAGCTGTGTAGTATTGAATTATCATACTGATTTGCAAGATTTAAAACTCTGGAGACCAGCATGGGGAACTCCTGCACCGGGTGGCTCAAACTCTCTGAGCTGCCTAATTCAATAAATCAATTCCTGTTCAAGGCTACAACAGCATTTAAACATACATACGTATATAGGGCACGAATATCCCAAGTGCCAGCAAGGAATTTTAGTCCATCAAGGTAACTTCACTCCTGGGATTTTGAACCCTAGTGTGCAGAAATTAGTTTTCTTTAAAAACTATACTCAAACTTTTCAAAACTGGCTTTAAAATTCTGAGATTTTAATTCTGTGCTGCATGCTGCTAAGCAGCTAACACCACAAGTCAAACAGTTCTGAAATCCACTTACTTCAAAAACAAGCAACACGGGGGCTCAATATATAAGAAGATTTACAGGGAAGATTGTCTATATTTACAGCTAAACCCTTCCTTTCTGTACAGATCTTGAACTTTAGGGACAATGATAAGCAAATATTGTCTCTCACCTGTACCACTTCCTAGATAATTTTGGTCTTCCTCTCACTGTTTTGTGCCATACTACAGGAAAGTTGGTACAGCTGGCAAAGTTCTGAGTCAAAGCAATGGCAGTATCAAGATTGAGAACGACATGCCACCAGCCCCCTGCAAGAAAATTATATACCTCACTAAGCATTGAAAGTTGTGTTGGAAACCATAATTCTGAATAAATAAAAAGATAAAGCTGAGTCCTTTCTATACTGATCAAATGACATTCTTACCACAGCAGTGGAAAAAGCATTATATTAGGTGCATGAAGAAATCTCTCATAGAATAAAGAAAGGTTAAGTTCTTACCTTAGTATTCTTTCTGATAGACAGACACTCCATTCCTGAACCTGTGGGTAGTCAATCCCTAGAATTCTTGTAGGGAGCTTCATTAGCATTCCTTTGCTCCGCCTCCCTTCTGGGCTGTCCTCCAATTCCAGTTCGTACCAAAGCAGATAGTCAGCCCTGGAGAGGAAACAGAATAGGGAGGGGTATGGGAACACTCCCTGAGAAAACATGTCTGTTCTGCTCATATCATTAAACATATAATAAACAAAAAATTTAACATCTGCCATATATAACAAGTCACCAACTTGAGGGCAACCTGAGACACCCCCTAGCTTCTTCAACACAGCAATCATGTCCTCTATCCTTGTTAAGGCTGTAAAAAGAAAAGAAACAAGATGTTCAGATTTGCCGGGACCTTGGAGGCAGTAAGCAGACACATCTGACTGGGTGCTTCAGGAATGGAGTACCTGTCTATCAAAAAAAAAAAAAAAAGATTACTGAGGTAAGAGCCTAATGTGTGGGACATATCAAAGCAGTCCCCCAAGTTTATGGTGGGACAGATGAGCCTGCTGTAAGAACCAAAGATTCAAATGTGGAGTTCTATTTGGCCGCCACATCCACCCTGTAGAACTTCATGAATGTATGGAGAGAAGATCAAGTAGTAGCTCTACAGATTTCTTCTGGGGTCACCACCGAAGAATCTGCCCATGAGGAAGCTATGCTTCTAGTGGAGCATGCCTTCATGGATATAGATGGACGTTTTCCACGACTGATAAAGGCTGAAGAAATGACCATACGGATCCACCTTTATGCCCCGCGCTGCTCTCGACGCTCATGGGCTCCCTGCGCTAAAAACCGCTATTGCGGTTTAGTAAAAAAGGGGCCATAGTGCAAAATATAGACAGCAGATATAAATTCTCAAAACGGACACATTTTGATCACTAAATTGAAAATCAAATCATTTTTCCTACCTTTGTTGTCTGGTGATTTCATGAGTCTCTGGTTGCACTTTCTTCTTCTAACTATGCATCCAATATTTCTTCCCTTCTTTCAGCCTCCTGTATGCTTCCTCTCCTCCAGACCTCATTCCCTCCCCCAACTTTTTCTTCCTCTCTCCCTGCCCCTCCCCTTTCTTTCTTTCTCCCTGCCCCCTTTTTCTGTCTGTGTCTTTCTGTCTCTGTGCCCCCCTTTCTTTCTGTCTTTCTCTCTCCATGCCCCCTATCTTTCTGTCTCCCTGTCCCTCCTTTCTTTCTGTCTCCCTACCTCCCCCCCTTTTCTGTCTCCCTGCCTGCCCCCTCTCTTTCTCCGTCCTCCCTCAAGCCACTGCCGTCGCCATTGTGGAACAAGCCCCCAAGCCACTGCCGTCCCAAACTCTCCCTGCTTCCCGACGCAGAAGCGTCGGCCGACCAGCATGCCTCTCCCCGACATCAGAATTGACGTCGGGAAGAGAAAGTCTGATCGGCCTGGAGCTTTTGCATCGGGATGCAGGTAGAACGCGAAGGCAACGCGAGTCTATCACGGAGCCCGGGATGGGCTCCACGATCGACTCGCATTGCCTTCGTGATCCACTGGTCAATTGCGATCGACCTTTTGGGCACCCCTGCTCTAGAGGTTTGTAGAGTGCTGAAGCCAGTGCCCATAGGACCAGATTAAGACTCCATGCTAGAAAGAGCTATCGCACTGGAGGATGGAGAAATAAAGGGCCATTCAAAAACCTGGCCACCTCTGGATGTGCAGCTATGGGGCTTTCATTAATCTTAGACCCAAAGCACGAGATACCTGCGATCTGAACTTTCAGGAAGCCAACCGCTAGGCCTCGTTCCAGTTAATCCCTGCAGGAAGGCAAGCAGCACAGAGATTGGCAGCAAGCATAGGTCCTCACTCCTCTGAGTGCACCAAGCTTGGAAGCACTTCCAGGCTTTTGCATATGCTGCAATAGTCACCTTCTTCCTATATCTTAGAAGGGTACAGACCACCCCATCCAAACAGACTTTATGCACTAGCACTGTGCGCTAAAGAGCAATGCCATCACACCAAAGCATTCTGCGCCCTGCAGGGCAATTGGACCCTGCTTGAGCAGCTGGGGGCGACATAAGAGTTTGAGACCTCGATTCCTTTGCAGACGGATGAGGTCTGTATACCACAGTCACTCGGCCAATCTGGTGCTACTAGTATTGCCAAGCCCTAGAGCGCCATGACCCTGCACAGAAGTCTGCCTATCACAAGCCATGGAGAGAAGATGTAAAAGAAGAGCTAACTTTGGCCAGGGTTGCACCAGGGCATCTAGGCCTTCGCTTTCTGGCTTGTATCTTCGACTGAAAAACCGAGCAGCCTTCTTGTTGGCTACCAATGCCATCAGATTGAATGTTGGGTACCCCCACCGATTCATAATGCAGGTGAAGGCTTCCTGAGAAAGTGACCATTCCCTGGGATCTAGAGTCTTCCAGCTGAGAAAATCCACTTGCACATTGTCAACTCCTGCCACACGTGCCTCCAAGAGCACCAAAAGATAGGCCTCTGCCCATCAAAACAGCATCTGGGCTTCCAAATGTAGAGCAGCACTCTTGGTACTCCCCTTGCGATTAACATAGGCTACCGCCGTTGCGTTGTCTGAGAAAACTTGAACCGCTTTACACTGCAGCATGCTCTTGAATGCCCAAGGTGCCAGCCAGATGGCTCAAAGTTCCAAGCAAGTTGATTGACCGCTTCCTCTGGGAACGGTGGCAGCATCCCTGAACCGGATGCTCTTCACAATGTGCCCCCCCCCCCTCCAGTCATATAAGCTGGCATCTGTCTTTAGGATCACCCATGCAGAGACATGAAGGGGAACTCCTCTGGTGAGAAACTGAGGCTCTAATCACCAGGCAAGACTGTGAGGCGCTTCCGTTGTCAAAGGCAGCTTTTGCTGGCGCGCATCCCTCTGGGGACAACATTGGGAGAGGAGCACATGGGGGAAGCCACTGTTTGCCCTGTATTGGTAGCATGGAACATTGCCACACCTTGCGTTTTGGCCAGGTACTAGTGACTTGGATTGGCCACCGTGAGAATGAGCCATTGGGCTTGATGGACCACTGATCTGACCCAATAAGGCTATTCTTATGTTCTTATGGAATGGACACAAGCGTACCCTTGCCCAGGGACTATGTCCATGGTCACAGTCATTGATCCCAGCACCTGTAAATAATGCCAGGCCGTCGGAGCAGTCTTGCTCTGAAACCCCTGTATTTGATGCATAAACTTCTCTCTGTGGGCTTCTGGGAGAAACACTTGGTTATCCCTTGTGTCGAACCAAACTCCCAGATACTCCAAGATTCGCGCCAGCTACAAGTGGCTTTACAGAAAGTTGACATGACAAAACAAAGAAAAAACCAACAAGTCTGCAGTGAAAGTATAGCAACAAAACCAAAAAGAAACTGCAGAAAAAATGTACAAGGTTCAGGAACTTTTATTTAAGTCAATAAAATGTTGTTTTCCAAAAAAACTGGTTCTCATTTACAAGACAACAGGACCCAGGTTTCTTTTTGGTTTTTACAGAAATTTGACCACCCAAGTCCAGCCTCTGCAGCAGATGAATCACTCTTGAACCATTACACTGCCTTTGAATTCAGACTGGGTTCTTATTAGCTAATCATCCAGATAGCACAGTTATTTACCGTTAACAGGTGTTATCGAGGGACAGCAGGCAGATATTCTCGACATGTGGGTGATGTCATCCACGGAACCCCGTCACGGTCAGATTTTCAAGCAAACTTGATTGAAGATCTCAAAGTTTGCTAGTGCTGCCCACGCATGCGTGTGCCTTCCTGCTCCACTAGAGGGCGCATCCCCTCCTCGTGGTCTTCAGTTAAGATAGCTAGCAAAGAAGTCAACCTCGGGGAGTTGGGAGGGTTGCGAGAATATCTGCCTGCTGTCCCTGGATAACACCTGTTACGGTAAGTAACTGTGCTTTATCCCAGGACAAGCAGGCAGCATATTCTCAACATGTGGGTGACCTCCAAGCTAACCAAAAAGGGACGGAGGGAAAGTTGGCAATTTATGAAAACAGAGTACGCAAAACCGATTGGTCAAACTGGCCGTCGCGCCTGGAAAAGGCAGCCAGACAGTAGTGAGAGTGAAGGTATGAACCGAAGACCAAGTAGCAGCCTTGCAGATCTCCTCAATAGGCGTGGGCCTGAGGAAAGTGACAGACGCCGCCATCGCTCAGACTCTATGCCCCGTGACTCGACCTTGCAGTGAGAGACCAGCCTGAGTGTAGCAAAAGGAAATACAAGCAGCGAATCAGTTGGATAAGGTGTGTTTGGAAACAGGACGGCCCAACCGATTAGGATCAAAAGAGATGAAAAGTTGAGGAGCCATCTGATGAGACTCGGTGCGTCGTAGGTTAAAGGCCAACGCCCTATTACAATCAATAGTGTGAAGCGCCACCTCCCCAGGATGAGAGTGGGGATTCGGAAAAAACACTGGAAGAACAATGGACTAGTTGAGGTGGAAATCCAAAACCACCTTAGGCAAGAACTTAGGATGAGTACGTAGGACCACCTTGACATGATGAAATACAGTAAAAGGCAGGTCTGCAACCAGAGCTTGCAGCTCACTGACTCTGCGAGCAGATGTGAGAGCAACCAGGAACATCACTTCCCAAGTGAGGTACTTCATATGAGCCTTATCAATGGATTCAAACGGAGGTTTCATCAATTGAGACAGCACCACATTAAGATCCCAAACCACTGGGGGGGTGGGGGGGGGCTTGAGTGTAGGATGAACATTGAAGAGACCCTTCATAAAGTGGGACACCACCGGATGGACAGATAGTGGTTTCCACTCAAGCGGCTGATGAAAGGCAGCAATCGCACTGAGGTGGACTCGAATAGATGTCGATGTGAGGCCAGACCTAGACAAGTGGAACAGATAATCCAGCACGGAAGACAAGGAGGCAGAGAGCGGCTCCAGAGGCATGCAGCACACCATGCAGCAAATCTGGTCCATTTCTGGGAATAGCATTGCTGAGTGGAGCTCTTCCGAGAAGCCTCGAGAACATCCCTCACCGACTGAGAAAAACCTAAGAAGGGAGTGGATAGGAACCAAGCTGTTAAATGTAGAGACTGCAGATTGGGATGCAACAGCGAACCCCGACTGAGACAGCAGAGAAGAAAACACAGGTAGAAGCAGAGGCTCCCTGACACTGAGCTGGAGGAGCAGGGAGAACCACGGTTGCTGGGGCCACCAAGGCGCTATCAAGATCATGGTGGCGTGGACTGACTTGAGGTGCACCAGCGCCCTGAGAATCAGAGGAAAGGGAGGGAATGCACAGAGGAACCTGCCCGTTCAATCGAGAAGGAACCCATCCGCCTCGAGACGATCCGGGGAGTACATTCTCGAGCAGAATCGAGGCAACTGGTGATGGAGGGGCGAAGCGAACAGATCTATCTGTGGAGTTCCCCACCGAACAAACACCTGCCGCAGCACAGTAGGTGCATTGCAAAACAGTTTGCCCCTTGGAAGCAGACTCTCGACCTCAGAGTCTGCGCTCTCCCACAGCCAGAGATGCCCCACAACTGGGATCCTCTGCAGCACTGAAAAGCCTCGCAACTGGTCAACAAAAAACAAATTTAACTGAAAATAAACAAGAGCAGAAAAGACAGGCTCCTACCATCTTGCTTGTAGAGAGACAACTGAAGACTTGAAGGACAGCCCAAAAGATGGGAAGCACAGCAAAAGAATGCTAATGAAGCTACCTACAACAATTCTCGTGAGAAGGGATTGACTACCCACAGGTTCAGGAATAGAGTTTGTCGCACTAGAATATCATCCAAGGAGTTCTTTTACTAAGGTGCGCTGGTTTAGTGCACGCTAACAATTAGTGCTAAGACACCAATAGGAAAATAATGAGCATCTTAGTATTAAGCAGGTGCGCTAATCATTTGCATGTGTTAAATCAGTTAGTGCACTTTAGTAAGAGGACCTCTAAGAACCCAACCCTAAGAACAGTTTTCAATTCTGTAGATCATGTCTGCTACAGAACATGAATAAAGACAGTGTCCAAATGAGGGTTAGCAAAATGGTGTATGTGCCGATTGTATGGAAATATGTAGGAGGAGAAGACAAAAAGCAAAAACTTGCCTCGAGAAAAAGCAAGGAAAACATACAAAAAGAGGCAAGTGAGATGTCTCCAACCAAATAAAATCTGTCCATAAAACAGTCCAACAATGAAGAATTCTCTTCTATAATGATTTTATTTGGTTAGTATTCTTCATTGTTGGACTGTTTTATGGACAAATAAAACAGATTTTATTTGGCTGCATTATATGGTATACAGGGATCAAGAATTCAAAATTTATCAAACTTTAATAAAAATGCAAGAAAGAAGCATTTTAGACAGAATAAAAACGCACATGAAACTGGAGGAAGGAAGAGCACAAGGAATCTGAAAAAATTTTCATTGAGCTGGTAAGACTGCTTGATCAGTCTTCTTGCAGAGATTACAAAGTTAAAACAATGGCAGACTTCAAACACACATGGGATACAAACAAATGAACATCAGTAGTAAGGGAGTGTAGAAGAGGGTAGAAATTAGCAGGTGCTCATGAGTCTTAGGGCCAGATGGACAAAAGCTTTCCATTGCATTTAAGACTCATTAAAGCAGTCTTACTGTCACAGAAAGCCCCCTCCTAATGCACATTACCGGTAGATAGATTGTGAGCCTGCTGGGACAGATAGGGAAAATACTTGAAATACCTGTATGTAAATTACTTTGAGTGTGGTTGTAAAACTACAAAAAGGCGGTATACAAATACCAATCCCTTTTTCTTAATGGTCGTAGCAGCCACCAAGAACCCTAATGAAATGCATTACAAGGAGCTCATTAGTATTCTAATGAGCTCTCCTTGTGATGTACTAAAGGGAACCCCCCCCTTTTAATGAAGAATCAGAGTTGTAATTTACCGTCAGCTCTGGAGCTACCAGTAGCTACTGTCTGTGTGTTGTGCACACACACACACAACAGCTGACCCTGGACTTTTTTGGTTTTATTTTAATGGGTTCAGCATTTGTGTGTGTTCTGTGCTCATACAACACATGCACAACAGCTAGGGCAAAAAACAAACAAACAAAAACACCTCCAACAAACCTAGTTGTCTAGTAGGCAGGGCTGGATTGGACCCTCCATCCCAAAATACACTGGGATGGCCCTGACCCTCCCCTCCCACCTGGTTGAGAACTCTCCCCTCACACCCGATTATCAGGAAGGTTGCCCATTCCCTCATGCCAGATGACACCCCCCACGGTATCTTTCAGATGAAAATCGGCAGGAGGGTTAACTAGTACCTCCTGCCGATTTTCATCTGAAAGGTAGGGGGGTGTCAGGACAGGGATGACCTCTGGCAGGAGGGAGTGAGCATCCCTCCTGCTGATATTTGTGTGTGTGTGTGTGTGGGGGGGGGGGGGGTTGACCAGGTGGGAGGGAAGGTCTTGGGGCTATCCCAGTGTTTTTTGGGGTGGTGAAGCTCAGAAGGGGGGGGGGACTGGAGAAGCTCAGCAGACTTTTTTTTTTTTTAAATGGGTGCAGCTGTTGTGCTCAGCTGCGCCCATTAAAAAAAGCAGCCCATGCTCTCATTGCCTGCTGGTTCAGCTGATGGTAGCAGGGGAACCCCTGAAACGATCAACTGAACTGGCAGACAGGGAGAGCAGGGGCTGCTTTTTATAATTAAAAAAAAAAAAGTTTTGGCAGGCAGGAGGAGGTGCTTTGCTAGTGATCACTCTTCTGAGCAAGTGTCAGGCACAGTTCCTCCCCTTTTTACTGGTTCTGCGCTGTACGATTAGCATGCATATAATTTGAATGCAATTGTGCTGAGCATCATCAGTAACCAAAAAATTGCTCCTAACACGTTTTTTGGTTTGTTTGTTTTTACTGTGGTGTCTGGAGCTTTGTGCATCTGGCTCTTAGTTCTTTTCTGCCACTCACATTGCTTTATACTATGACTGGTTTCCACCATATCTAGGGGTCAACTCAGCCTCCACATAAAATTGGCCTCTTTAACAGAGAAAATTTTGAATTTTTTTTTTGTTCCAACAAAGAGAAAGAATCCCCATGCTATACCTGGTACAAAGACAGTCTCTCCTGGTTTCTGCAAGATTTCCAGAGGTTTGAACTCTGGAGGCCAAGTGGGAAGCTGTGTACGAGGGTATATAATATTAAACCATGTGATGGCCTCATCCTGCTGACTCCCACCTTCATCCCGCGTCACTTTGATCAGTTCCCTGGGTGTACTGGTAGGGAAGAGGCACCAGCGTTTATGCCCGTGGACCAGAGCATTCCAAGCACTAGTTCCTAGTGGATCAATATGAATACCTGTTCCTGATCGAGGTGGTCCCATAACAAACCATCTAAAAGGGCACCAAATGACACAAAAGAAATACAGAACAATAAAGATGAAACACAATTAAACAATATACTCTGCACAGCCAGTATCTAAAACCTCAGTAAAATGTTTAATATGCCCGTTGGCTATACCTTGGAATCGATTTCTTTTGGTTACACAAGCTGGAAATAGCCAACACGCTGTTTAAAGTGCATATGCACTCTCTTATTCTCTGTATAAGTAATTAAAATCACTCTCATATTGTAATATCTGAATTTTAACCAGAAAAGTTTTCTTATGTGTGAACACTGCCTACTAATTAGGGAGTATTTGTGGAACCACTCCATGAATATTTGCTCATTTCCTGTTACATTTTCTCTCCAAATGAATGTTTGCTCTTACTGTATTCTTTATTTTAAAAAATATTTTTAATTTTTTCATATTTATGTCTCTCCCTTTACTAATTAAAGCTTTTTTTACTTCTAAAAATTGTATGAAATCATACACCTTTCATCATGCCAAGTTTTCTGTTTTGGACTATTCCCTACCAAGCAGTCAATTTTTTTTTTTTTTTTTTTTCAATATTCAATATATTTTGAATGCATCAGATTGGCACAGACACCTCACTGATCATAAACCATCCAGTAAAATTCACTGAATTATGTCAGTCTGTTACAGAATTAAAGAAATGTGCAAAAATCTGGTGTCATTGTTTTCTTTGTTTCAAATGCTGACAATCATTAGCACGAAAAGAATTCGAATAGGGTAGGTTACAGTGTAGCTAGAACTACTTGCTAAAACAGGCTGCTTGAGTTAGCAAATAATCCCTCCATTCAAAACAAAAACCAAAAACACTTGCATAGATGTACATCAAAACAATTAGGGCTGTGTTTTCCAAGTCAGAAAACAATGTCCAGTTAATTGCTGCACCACCTTGCATTATCCTTTTTAAGAGTAGGGTAATATCCATTACACCTGAATGTACAGTAGGTATTTATTTGACTAAGGTGGCTTACAATTTAAGCCTGCACTGGCAGCAAAATATCTTGCCTAAGATCACAAAGAGTATCAGTGGATTTAAACCCTGGTTCTCAGCTCACTGCTCTAGTCATTAGATTACTCCTCAACTATACAATAATGCAGATAAAGACTAGCTTACTCACTCAATTTTCTCTCTGGTTCTCTACCACTTGGGCAGATAAACATAATGGGCTAAATTCAGTAAATGGTGCTCAAAAATTGTTGCCAAAAAAAAAAAAGTGACCAATGCTATTCTATAATGGGCACTTCTTTTCCTAGCCTGCTCCCATCCCTACTTTTTTTTCTATCTACAAATTAAGCCCTGGCACTATCAATGTTTGTTTATTTATTTTTATAAACTGCCTTCCCAAAACACTAGGATTACCCAAAGTGGTGTACAATGTTACAGCTGTAATAATGGGTATGCCATATTAATTACCATGGTCTTCTTGGAAGCTGAATGTAGTTGTACCATAAGATCATTAGGTTATGGGAAGCATTAGGCTTTCAAAAGGCTAGAGTAATTGACTTCAAACAGTCTTAATTACAGCCCTAACATCAGTCGAAACCAGCAAGAGACAGCCATTTTAAAATGCTTTGTGCTTCTTCAGTCTCTCTCTAAAATTTCATGGATATGGATAAAATATATAGATAAAAGATATTGTATTTTCATAAAAGATGAATACAACCTTAACTAAAAGCAGAAGTGCGATAGGCTAATTTTCATTATCATCAAAGACATGCTGATGCTTTGATTAGACCTCAAACAGTACCATCCTACTTCATCTGACAACAAATGACCATCAGTCAAAGGCATTAATTTCTAAATTATTGTTTAACCAAATCCAGACCACCTCAACTTGAAAGTTATAGCATGGAAACCTTACCTATACGGTGGCCTACGTTTCTCTCCTGCATACTGGAACAAGTCATCACAGAAGTATTTGGGCACCTCGTAGTCCTCCAGTAGTTTCCGCCTTTTTGGATGCTCCCCATAGCTGCTGTCAAAGATGTAAAGTGGGCTGTCATCGCGTGTACTTTCCATGTACTCGATGTAGTACTTCATCTTCATCTTTACCGAGTAACCATCATTATCCTCACCACACTTGAATTTTTGGTTCCTATACTTGCGTTTCAAGCGCTCTAGAGTCCATTTCTCTTGAGCAGACCAGCCCGCTTGAGCATTCAAGAGGACTACTGGTTTGTAAGGTTTTTCAAACTTCTCGATGAACTCTTCCAGTGATAAACGAGAGATGTCTACCCTTTCCACATTATCCTGCAGAAATTACGACAAAAACAGCCAAGCTGAGGAAAAAAAAAAGGTATTCATGATCTCGGAACTCTGTACTTGGAGCTCTAGCAATTAAAAATTAACTACAGAAAGAGAAGGTGACCTAAAGCCATGACCAAGTACTAGTGGAATTATTTGGATTTGTCTTACCAAACACAAGTTTAAGGCGAGTTACACTTCAGGTCAATGTTCCATCTAAGGACTGAGTTCATGTGAGCAAAAAGTTTTCTTTCGTGAGGAAAGGACTGAGTTGATGTGAGCAAAATTTTTCCGTTACATTATATGTATGGGGAGGTCCCAAAGCCGGTCTTTTTCAGTTTGCTCCTGCTGCTGCTTTGGAAAATCAGCAGCAACAGTGAGGGAAGGTGGGAGAGTGGTGAGGGAGAAGGTGCTGGTATCGACCCCACCAGCTGCAGTGGGGTTGAATGGCTTTGTGGCCTGCTGCTAAAAGGTGTACGGCCGCGCAGCCATGCAGCTTAGAGGGAACATTGCCTTAGATCACTACAAATTATCTCCATTGCTGCAACAGTTTATTATTCAACAAATAATTAAGCTCTGGAACTTGTTGCCAGAGGATGTGGTAACAGCAGTTAGTATTATCTAGGTTTTAAAAAAGGTTGGACAAGTGCAGCTGCTTGTGACACTGGGGCATGGCCCCAGGTACAAAATAAGTACCTGTATCTATGTAAACCACTTTGAATGTATCACCACAAAAAGGCAGTATACAAGTCCATCCCTTTTCCCTTGAGATAGACATGGGGGAAGCCACAGGTTGACCTGGGATCAGTAGCTACTATTTGGATTTCTGCAAGGTACTTGTGACCTGGGTTGGCCACTGTTGGAAACAGGATATTGGGCTAGATTGACCATTGGTCTGACCCAGTATGGTTATTCTTAGCAGCCCTTACTCCCCCCCAACCCAATAAAAAAAGGAGAAAAATGTTTAATAGCCTCGAGAATCATGATCTGACAAGTCTTCCATACAAATGCAGCTCAAAAGTATGAGCTACAGGGAGTAAGATCCATTGGCAATCAGTACTTAATAGTTTTGACTTGGCTGCATCTACCCCCACTCCCCTTAAACTGCTACCCTAGGCAACCACCTAGTCTTGCTTAATGGTTGGACTTGTTCTTATCTCCCCACACTCAAGGAATGTTTCAAATATTTCATTGGCGTCTCAGCTCTCATTCAAAAATCCTATGTTAATAAACTTCCTGGATCAATCAGCATGTCTGACAGGAACTCCTATAAGCCAAGGATATCTTTCTCAGACCTAAATTAAAGGCAATAGCTACAGAGAAACAATGATCACTAAGTCAAGCAGCAGGGAAGTGGGAGGGAAGAGTAGTTAGACAAGTTATTCATTCAGTTTTAAGCACAATAGCATAGCATCCCTAGTCACCATACCTGAAAAACTACCACTTTAAAAAAAATATTATTTTGGGGGTGGGAGGTGGGGGGAGAGAAGAAATATATATACTTTTTTTTTGGGGGGGAAGAGGAGAAAACCGTCTTGATATTCATTGCTGAAGCTAGGAGAGAGGGGGCAGAGTACTGTAAACAAGGGCAGCAGGAGAATCCCTACTAGCAGTTCAGGCTCTTGTAAGTTAACTCAGGGGTAGGCAATTCTAGTCCTAGAGAGCCACAGGCAGGTCAGATTTCAGGATTTCCACAATGAATATGTACGAGATGGATTTGCATGCACTGCCTCTTTGCAAATCTATCTCATGCATACTTATTGTGGATATCTTGAAAACCTGAATTGCCTGTGACTCTTGAGGACCGGAATTGCCTACCCCTGGGTTAACTGAATGAAAGGTATTTTGAGGTTAAGCCTATAAATTATTTTCTTTTATTTGGAAGTATTAGACACCTAACCTAACCTGTGTCACATTGCAACAAAAAGAAATAGTCCTTCCCATCAGCTTGTATATTAAAGCTACATTCACTAACAAACACCACACATCATAGAAACATAGAAATACGATGGCAGATAAAGGCCAAATGGCCCATCCACATCATTCAATATCTCCTCTTCTTCCTAAGAGATCCCAAATGCCTGTCCCATACTTTCTTGAATTAAGTCTTTGTCTCCACCACCTCTACCAGGAATCCATTCCACATATCTACTACCTTTTCTATAAAAAAAAACTATTTTTTTATCCTGTGCCCTCATTCTGGAGCTTCCTTTCAAATTAAAGAAACTCACCTCATGTGCATTTATGCCATGTAGGTATTTAAACATCTCTATCATATCTCTTCTTTCCCACATTTCCTCCAAAGTATCCATATTGAGATCTTTAAATCTGTCCACATATGCCTTATGATGAAGACCACTGACCATTGTAGTAGCTTTTCTCTGGACTGACTCCATCGTTTCTATATTTTTTTGAAGTGCAGTCTCCATAATTGTACACAGTATTCTAAATGAGGTCTCACCAGAGTCTTATAGAGGGGCATCAATACCTCCTTTTTCCTACTGACCATATCTCTCCCTATTTACCCTAGCATCCACTAGCTTATGCCAATCTGTTTTCAATCTGTTTGGCCACCTTAAGATCATTATATACTATCACTCCCAAGTTCTCCTCTTTCGTGTACAAAAGTTCTTCACCCCCTAAACTGCACTGTTCCTGTGGATTTTTGCAGCTCAAATGCAAAAACTTAAATTTCTTAGCATTAAATCTTAGCTGATAAATTTTGACTATTCTTCAAGCTTCACTAGGTCCTTCCTCATGTTATTCACATCATCAGGGTTGTCTATTCTATTGCAGATTTTGATATCATCTGCAAAGAGGCAAATCTTACCTGACAGTCCTTTGGCAATATCGCTTACAAAACAGGCCCAAGAACCAAACCTTGACGTACAACCACTAGTAACATCCTTTTCCTCAGAGAGATCTATCTTCCTGACTCAGTCTATCACTTTGGGGCCCATCCCAAGGGCATTCAGTTTATTAGATTCCTGTGTAGAATGCTGTAAAAGGCCTTACTAAAATCTAAATACACCACATCTAGTGCACTCCCATCATCCAATTCTCTGGTCACCCAGTCAAAGGAATTGTGAATCCATGTTGCCTCAGGTTCTGTAATCCACTGGATTCCAGAAACTTCACTATTCTCTGTTTTAAAAGAGTTTCTGTTAATTTATTTACCACAGAAGTCAGACTTAACGGCCTGCCGTTCCCTACTTCTTCCTTACTTCCACTTTTGTGGTGAGGGACCACATCTGCCCTGCTCCAGTCCTCCGGTAGCACTCCTGATTCTAGAGAAGCACTGAAAAGGTCAGCCAATGGAGCTGTCAGAACTTCCCTAAGTTCATTCAGTACCCATGGATGTACACCACCCAGCCCCATTGCTTTGTCCACCTTCAGTTGAGCTAGCTCCTCACAAACACAATCCTCTGAAAATTGATCAGGGTCTACACCACACTTCTATCACTATTTGCATTTGTCTTTAGTGGTCCTGCTCCTGGTGCTTCAGCTATGAACACAGAACATATATATTTGTTAAGCAATTCTCTATCCGCTTCAAAATATTTTTCCCCTTCACCTCCGAGTCTCACAATGTCATTTTTGCACTTCTTCCTATCACTAATATAAAGTATTTTTTGTTCTATAGGACGCACCCCCATGTAGAGGAAGAAAACCCAAGAAAAAAAAATTTGGTTCAGAATTCTTTTTTATTGGTTTTTCCTCTTCATGTAGGTGTGTGTGGTGCTGGGAAGCCCGAAGCAGCCAACCCCCCCCCGTACCATTTTTTAACTGGTGATGGTCTAGCGCGGTCTCCTACTGGACGGCTGCTTTTCTCCTTGCTGAGCGAAACACAACGCAGGAGCGCAACCTTAGCGTTTCCTGCTTGGTCCCGTGCTGCTCCATGATTGGCTGCCGTCCAACATTTTCCCTCTCTCTGCTCCATGCATGTCTCCCTCCCCTCCACCATATGCAGGATTTCTCCCTCTCATCCTTTTCTACCTTCCACTCCTCCACGTCAACAATTCTTCTCTCCCCATGTGATTTTTCCTCCCCTCCATTCCCTTGTAGCAGCTTTCCATTCCTCCCTCCCTCCCATCCCCTTGTGCAGTAGTTTTCCATTCCTCTCTCCCACTCCCCTGTGCACCAGCATCCCACCAACTCTCCCACCGCGAGACCTAACATACCTCTGAGACCTCCTAAAGCAGCAGCAGCACTCTGAACTGGCTACTCGCAGCCCACCTCATCATTGACCTCATCAATGATACGGCAGAGGGAAGGCATTGGTGGGGCAGGCCGTGAGTAACCCATTCAGAGCGATGCTGCTGCTGACTATCCTTTGCCAATGTTGCTTTAGGAGGCCTCGGAGGTATGTTAGGTCATTGGTTGCTGAATCCAATTTTCTCAGACAACAAATCGATTTGAAGTGAATTTGAATCAGGCAGCACTAGATGAGAACAGTGGCTGGATAGTAAGAATAAGGAAATTGTCCACTACTGCAATTAAGCCAGATTTATTTATTTAGTAGGCAAACCTCTTCTAAGACTTCAACAGCTATTATGCTGGGCTCTCTGCCATCACTGGAAAGATCTTTGACCTCCAGACTTGACACAGTACTACATAAGGTGCAAATTGGATTGCAGAAGGTTAAAGGTACAAGACATTAGATCATGTCCAACAGAAGGGAGGGAACAATACAGAAGCAGCAATGTTGCACCCAGAGATGGAAAGGAAGAATATAGAAAGAGGAAGACTGGATTGAAGGGAGGGGGAGCACAAAGGGGAGGAAAGAAAGTGAAATATAACAATTTAAAAACTGTTATCAAAATGGAATTATATTTAAAATTTTTTTTAATACATATACCTGATAAATACAAATCCTCTACCTCAGTCCCACTCCAAGTGCCTGAACACGCTGCCCCAGTCCCAGTGGCACATGCATGAGATTGAAAGCCAACACAGCCAAAGTGGCAACAGTGTGGAGCACGAGAGCAGCGAGGTTGAGAAGTAAGGAATTGGTTTATGAATTTTAAGATAGGAAGAGGAAAGTTGTGTCTTGAATAGATGGTATATAGAAAATAGCAAATAAAAAAAAAAAATTAATAAGTGTGAAATAAACATTGAATAAATGTGTTCAACACAAACGTTTGAGGTAGAGAAAATCTAATGTGCAAATGCCAGTGTCTCTGTCGGAAGGGCGCCAATTGTGGAATTCCTTGCCAATCTACTTAACGGAGGAAAGAAATGTTGGTAGATTTAAGAGTCAGTTAAAATGTTTTCTTTTTACATTTGACTACTAGACATTGTAAAAACACCAAAACTAAAGCAAAATCCATCCTTTTTTAAAAAAAACAAAAATTTCTCTTCTTGTAATTTTCCTTGACTGTCTCATCTGCCTCCAATTGTATTTCTATCCTATTTACCCTACTAGACCCGTCTGTTTTGAAAGTCATAAGAACATAAGAATTGCCGCTGTTGGGTCAGACAAGTGGTCCATCGTGCCCAGCAGTCCGCTCATGCAGTGGCCCTCTGGTCAAAGACCAGTGCTCTAAGACTACCCCTACCTTATATGAACTTTTTGTTCCCCTGTGTACTGTTATAAAATATTTTTAGAATTGTACATCACCCTGAATAATAAACAAATTTTAAATAAACTTGAAAGATTAAATTAAAACAAAATCAAAATACTGTATAACAGAAGTGAGAGGAGTAATAGGTAAGAAAAGGATGAGGAAGGATCTATACTTCTACTAAGTATCTTAATAAAAAATTCAGCCCGCAACTTAGCCTGTGTTTTAGATTTCAGCCCCTTTTGTGATTGAGTTTGACACCCCTGCCCTAACCCCTCTTTCCTCAGGAACTACTAGAGTACCTCAACACACACAAAGTAGGAAGTCACATTTTCTCACGGAAAATGGAAAACTTGGCACTGCAGCTCAGGTGCCAAGGTTGCTGTGTTGCACAGGGGCATACGAGATGCCTAGTTTATATCTTGAGGTCAGATGTAATGATGGGAACAGGCAAGAACCCCATATTATAAACCGGGTACATGGGAACTACCGAACACAGGACCCAGATGAGTCCATACCACTAGGAGTAGCCTAGTAGCAGAGCTGCTGCCTCAGCATCTGAGGTTGTGGGATCGATTCCCAGAGCTGCTCCTTGTGACCCTAGGCAAGTCACTTAATCCTCCATTGCCCCAGGTACAAAACAAGTACCTGTATATAGTATGTAACCACAAAAAGCTGGCCTACATAGTTCTGAAGATAAGTTGAACTATTCATCTGTCTTTCACACATTAAGCTTTTCACTGCACCCGCACAGAGCTTTTCCAGATATAAGGGGAGGGTTTTTTTTTTTGTTTTTCTTTTAATGCCAATGAGGTTATTGCCTGAACACCTTTAACCACCATTGTGGGGTGGGAGGGTTCGTTTCTGAGGCTTTTTCCTCCTCTGTGTTTTTGTTTCAGCCTGTGTTGTTCCTTCTCATTTTACACTATCTATGTGCGAAAGAGTCATTTAGTATTATTAATGGATTTTCACTGTATCTGTGTCTTTTAGGCTAGATAAGAAACGACAGCAACGCTGCTCTGCATGGCTAGTGATACGGCCACCCCCATCCCGGGTCCCACCTTGACGGTGGCCGGGCTTAAGTCGAAGGTCTCGCAGTAGTTGTGGCGGGTCCAGTCCTGTGAATCCTTGAGCTCGGGCCGGGCGTTTCGCTTCGCTTCCTTGATACGCTTCTTGCTCTTGTGGTTCATCCTCTGCTCCCGCCGACACCTCTACTCCTCACCCCGTTCGCAACACCGAAATCCGTGAACCTACACCGGGGATCGGGGAGGGTGGTGGAATAAAAATCTTTCCAGAAATTTCACGCCTCTCAACCGAACCTTCCTCTTCCTCTCCCGCGACGGCTCCACCACACGGCGATCTGCAGGAAGCTCCTCTTCCCTCAGCCCACGCGTACGTACGGGTTACCTTGCTTTCCCATTGGCTACGCAAAGTTTGCTCTTTACTGTCGGCTGGTGTGGTCGTAGACGCCATGTTGGGAAGTGCACGAATAATTTCTTCGCGTTCTTGTATTTGTGTCGTTAAGCACGAACGCCTTCTTTTACAAAGCCGCACGCTAAAAGCCCTTTTAAATTCCTATGGGTTTGGGGGGTAGTTACTGCAGTGGCAGCCACTAGCGCCGCTTTGTACAACCTCTTATTATTATTTCGAATTTTCCATATATAGTTGAATAGCTTCTAGCACAACAAAGGTAAATCTTTTGTACTTTCACAATTTAAAATTTCAATATTTGAAAAGGAAAAAAAAAGTGTGAGCAATTAAATTAACATAAACGCCAACTACATTGCATTATCCCCAAATTCTTTCTATATTGCATCAAATTCCTACAAATATATTAACACTTCATTATAACAAACTTTTGGTAACTGGAGACACAAAAAAGATGGCGTCAGCAGGTTTGTGTCACAAGCTTCACGGCTACACCCACTGAACTTGCTTTGTCTATGATTTGACCTGAAAGGACATCCCCATTGTGCCTCTGCCGGCAGTGTTTGGACGCTTAAGACGTCAATCATTTCCTACAGCACCAGCAGAGTAGGTTGTGGAAACCAGCGGCGAGGCTACCAATGTGCGAAGAGGAGAGCAACGGATTTAGGGTCCGGCAGTACACTTTCGGCAAGGAAGTGAGCGAGGATGACGAAGATGAAAGATCTGAACTGGTGGTCTTCATCCCCGAGGTGCCTCAACTTTAATTATAGAGGCTTTATTTACGGTATCTTCCCTCTTCTAACTGGGTTTGTACAGGGCAGGATTAATTTGTCGAAGGCCCCTATGCACCCAAGTACACTGGGCTCCCTGCCCCGCCCCGCCCCACCCCACTATGCTCCCAGGCGGAAACAGGAAGCTGTTTCAGAGGGAAGCTTTGGGCAAGCAGCACCGCTTCCAAAATTACAGTTCCCGTTGCCTTTCTTACCCACATTGCTTGCTTATTTTTCTGTCGCGGGGGGGGGGGGGGGGGGGGGCGTTGCCGATCGATGCTGGAGGAGCCCATCACCGTTTGGAAAAAACAATGTTGATGCCCTCCTTCATCGGGGCCCCCTGACCATTTCAGGCCCTAGACACGTGCCTACTTGGCCTATTGGTTAATCCTGCCCTGGGTTCGTAGGTTTACGTGGAAGAAGGCAAAAACCAGGATCACCCAGATTTCACAGATTCACGTTTAACAGTGAAATGCAGGCGCCAAGGACTAGCTGTACAGCAACTCTTTAAGTCTTTAGATCTGAATAAGAAGCCCAAAAATAGCCCGTGCTTTATTGCTGATCCAAATTAAGTTTGCACTAAAATATTTTTTGAAAGATAGTTTGAAAATTAGTTTATCAATGGCCATGGTGACAAGAAGTACTACTAAGACTAATGACATTGTATTCATTTGAACAGCATTTTATTGTGTTGATAAATTTATACTGTATTAGACTTAAGGAAATAAGAATACAAAAATTACAATATTGTCTTAATCTGTTGTAGATCAGTTCTGCTTGGATAAGTTTTTAAAATTCATTTTATATCATACATATTTCATACAAACAGAAATATAAGGAAATAATAGTTCACATCAACGAGAGGAAGCTGCAAAAATAATCTAAATGAAATATAATAATCATCCTAGCATCATTATCCCCCTAACCAGCCTCTATACCTCCTTTTTTTTTTTAATCCCAGCCACTTTATTGTTACCCCTCAGATAGATCCGACTTTCTCAATAAGAAGTCTCTCAAACTGGGAAAGATCAAAGTAAATATACAGTATCTTATAGAATTTATTGTTACCACGCATTTACAGGGGAACTGAAGGAAGAAAACTCCTCCTAACCCAGTTACCCTGAATTTCAATTTCAGAAACTCTCGATGATGCAGTTGGACCTAGCCAGATCCAGAAAAATGTGGAGTGAATGACCACAAAACTGAGCTTCTATATTTTGAAAATATAATTTAAATATGCTAATTTTTTCTTGCTCAGTTGGCAAGGTAATCTGAAGGGTAGTCCTCGAAACAATTTCCTCCTGAGAGAATTCCAAGAAAATGGTCATATTTAAAGATTCTAAGTTAGCATCCTTCTCTGTATCATCACTAGCTGCCCCAGTTTGAAGTTCAAAAACATACCAACATTCACACATTTTCATGTTATTCACATTTTCAAATTGCAATATCTCCTTCAGATTTCTATGCACCAATATCTCTGGAGACAAAAGATGATAAATAGAAAAATAGCATATTCCTGAGATGTCCATGCAACCGGGACTGGCTCAAGGGACTATGGTGCCCTGAGCCAACATTTTAATTGGTGCACCCCCACTCCCTAACAAATTGCAATATCTCCTTCAAATATCTACACACTAATATCTCTGGAGACAAAAGACGAAAAATAGCATATTCCTGAGATGTCCATGCAGCCGGGACTGGCTCAAGGGACTATGGTGCCCTGAGACAACATTTATTTGGTGCACACCCACCTAATACACAATCTGGTATATCTTCTATGCTTAGTCTGGTATCTATAAATTAAACCTCCAAAAAAGAAGGGCTCGTATACACTGTAACATAGCTCAGAGGCATGTAACTCTGAAGAGGGGGAGGTAACCCCCTCTTGGAATAAGAGTTGTATATCCAATCATAGCATAGTATTTGGGGTCTCCTGAAGCAGACGCCGAAACGGGGCCGCGTCGGGACCCTGAAAAGTTGCATTTTTTGCATATAAGCTAAGTACAATCTTTAGCACATCCTGAATGCAATCACTATTATTTTGCACTTTTGAAAATTTTGCGAGTCATTCTATCCAAGTGTTGAATATAGTTTTCAATTAATTTACACCTTCAAAAGTTGGACTCATTTTTACCAAATACTATGCTATGATTGGATATACAACTCTTATTCCAAGAGGGGGTTACCTCCCCCTCTTCAGAGTTACATGCCTCTGAGCTATGTTACAGTGTATACGAGCCCTTCTTTTTTGGAGGTTTAATTTACTTGAGTCAGTCTCCTTCATTACAGCTTAGCTATTTTTCTGACTCCTAATTGCTATATTGTCCCTGTTTATTGGAAACGTAGTCTGGTATCTATGCTGCTAGGAGTTTTAAGGTAGACCAAACTTGGATTTTGGTGCCCTTTATTGCCAGCACCCTGGACCAGTTCCTTACCTGGTCTATAGGCTGAGCCAGCCCTAAGGCTGAACACACATTAAATAGATCTGCATGCTTAGGAAAGCCAGCATACATAATCTATCTCAAGCATATTCATCACTGATATTACATTACATTAGTGATTTTTATTCCGCCATATCCTAAAAACATTTCTCTGTTAACGGAAAGGTAGCATTTTAAGTAGTAAAATTAAAACTATTTTGAGTTTGACTTCCAAAGTATGCTAAGAGAATCTTTCATTAAAAAAATACTAATGGTCTCTTTATACTTATAAATGGTTTTCATATTACAATGACAATGTTTGCATTTTCTGCTTTTCCTCTTTTCAAATTCCTGGAGTTTCTCAATAGTGTTCTTATTTCAGATCCTGAATTCCCAGTATGGGACTTATGTGTGGCCTTCTGCTGTGGTCCTTGCTCAGTATGTGTGGTTTCACAGAAGAGAACTAACTGGCAAGAAAGTTTTGGAGGTAAAGTTACTCGAAACTTGTGACTACTCAGGGTTTAATATCACAGAGAGGTCATCCAGTATGCAAATTTATTCAAGGCAAGCTCAACACTTTTGTGTGCGATTTGGATTTTAATTTTAACATTATACTAGCTGATGCCCCGGCGTTGCACGGGTATTTAATTATAGCAATAACACTGTAAATGGATTCAAATAAAGATACTTTATAGTGGTGAATGAAATTATTTTTTTACAGCTTTATAAAAAGTACAATATTCAAATTATAATGTGAAATATTTGACAAAATGAATATAATACAACTAACACAAAACTTGATTATAAACAACATTTTTAGTTTCAACTCCAGGAGCAAGAACATATAAATTCTTGGGTGAACCCACCCTTGAGCAAGCAACATAGAGTTGACCATGGGAAAAACAGGGGGATCTTAAATCCACTCCACAGTATGTAATAGTCTGTCCCTGTGATTTGTGGATTGTGATAGAGAATGCAAGTCTCACTGGAATTGCAAGCTCTTAAACTGAAAAGGAAGATGTGTTGCAAGTTTCGTTCAAATCGGGCAAGCCGTTTTTGCGTTGGCAGCTTTTTACAATTTTTCCATTAACATGAATGGGTGAAATCAGATTTTCTGTTAGTAGCTCTGCCCACGTGTGCAAGAGGGCCGCGAGACCCCCAGAACATATCACCCCAGGTAGTGAGGGATCTGCATACCAAGTTTCGTTCAAATCGGGCAAGCCGTTTTTTCGTTGGCAGCTTTTTACATTTTTGCCATTGACATGAATGGGTGAAATCTGATTTTCAGGTTGTAGCTCCGCCCACATGTGCAGGTGGGCCGCGAGACCCCCAGAACATATCACCCCAGGTAGTGAGGGATCTGCATACCAAGTTTCGTTCAAATCGGGCAAGCCGTTTTTGCGTTGGCAGCTTTTTACATTTTTTCCATTGACATGAATGGGTGAAATCTGATTTTCTGTTTGTAGCTCCGCCCACGTGTGCAGGTGGGCCGCGAGACCCCCAGAACATATCATCCCAGGTAGTGAGGGATCTGCATACCAAGTTTCGTTCAAATCGGTCAAGCCGTTTTTGCGTGATCGCGGCACATACACACACACATACATACACACATACATACCTCCGATTTTATATATATATAGATTACCCAATTTTTCTATTCTGCCCAAACCAAAATTAGTTCAAGGTGGATCACATAATGGAAGAGCTAGGAATAATCCTCTATGAATTACAAAAGCCATAATGCAACAATATAATCCCAGTTGAAATAATTTAGTCCAATTACTTAGAAAGTTCAAATGGCAGATGAAATTTAATGTGGACAAATGCAAAGTGAAGCTAATTGGAAAGAATAACCCAAATCAAAGTTACCAGATGCTAGGATCTACCTTGGGGGTTAGTGCCCAAGAAGAAGATCTGGGTGTCATTGTAGACAATGCTGAAACCTTCTGCCCAATGTGTAGCGGTGGCCAAAAAAGCAAACAAGATGCTAGGAATTATTAGAAAAGGGATGCTAAACCACACTAAAAATGTTATAATGCCTCTCGCTCTATGGTACAGCCTCATCTTAATTATTGGATTCAATTCTGGTCGCCTTTGTCAGCATTACTGTATGCTGTCTGTCAGCAATAGTGATGGCCTAACCAGAGTGCCAGCAAAGGACTCTGGGATATTAAATAAATCTGACCCTGGGAATGATAGTGCAGAGACACTGAATAAATCCCCTGCCCATAATCCACATTTCCTCAGCCAGCCAGCCAGCCTAGATTTCTCAAGAAGATATGAATGGGAATATTCAGCCAGCCTAGATTTCTCAAGAAGATATGAATGGAAATATTCAGCCAGCCTAGATTTCTCAAGAAGATATGTTAACTTCCAGTGTTTGAATAGAACTAAAGAAGCCAGACAGACTGATTCTATTCCTGCAAAAGAGTTACACCTTCCTTATACCTTTTAAGGGCCATTGTCTCAAACAGATACTAAATTATGGCACAGAGAGATACTGGAAAATATGTTTCAAATTTCTTTTAGGTTTGATATACCACATATCCAGTGTTCGCGCGGTTTACAATTAAAAACTAACAACAAAAAATTAACAAAGGACAAAATTAGTAGGGTAAAATAGGAAAGGGAAAAAAGGGAAGAACTCCATTTTCAAAATAGGAAAGAGAAAATAAAAGGAAATAACATGATGAAAAAAGGACAAAAAATGTAAATAATATTTAAAAATAGCCTATAATAACACATCATATGCATCTTTAAATGAAAAGGCTTTCAAACAGGCTCTGAATTTAGCTAAGGTATCATGGCGAAGCTGTAATGGAAGAGCATTCTTTAATGTAGGAGCTGTTACAGAAAAATAGATTTACAGGTAGCTGATGGTACAGTGAAAAGATTTTGTTGAGATCGATATTTATTAACAATGATACTATTTTTAGAACAAGTCCAACCTATATAAACACAAACAAACACCCTCTCTCTCTCTCTCTTTGCCCTCTCTTGCTTATCTCTCTCTGCCTCCTCTCTTCCCCCTGCACAGACATACATCAGTTTACACAAACTGTCTTTTCACTCTCATTCACCAAAAACAAAGAAAGAGCTCTAGCACATTTCTCTTAACAAGCCTATTTCTATATGTGTGTGTATATATATACAGAAAATATAAAATATACTTTTTATGCTCCACTCCTGGCTATTATTATCATTAATTCTACTTCTCACTGCTTTTGAGGGGTTGATCCAGGACCTAGAAAATACAGAAAACACAAAAGATTACATTTGGGAGCTCATCTGGAAGCCTTACCTCAAAAAATGTATAGTGGAACTAGAAAAAGGTTCAAAGAAGATCAACCAAGACGATAAAGGGAACTCCTTTCAAATGAGGAAAGACTAAAGAGGTTAGGGCTTTTCAGCATGGAAAAGACACTGCTGAGGGGAGATGATTAAAGTCCACGTGCCTATCCCATGATTTCTTCAATTCAAACACAGTCTCTGTCTCCACCACCTCTACTGGGAGACTATTCCACATATCTATCACTGTTTCTTTTTTTTTATTTTTTAAAAATTCTTTATTCATTTTCAAAATTACATTAAGTATTGAATATATTCATTCACATTAACAATAAATACATCACTTACAAACAATCATTGATATATTTCATAAAATCTTATCCCTTTCCCATCCCTCCCACCCATATATTCCATTATCATATAAAACATGTAATAAAAAAAATTCCCCCCTCCCTGCACCTTAAATTAATAAAAATAAGGGAAATAATTTTAAATTAATCTGTACAATACTTTGTTAATGGTTTCCATACATCCTGAAACTTCTTAAAATAACCCCGTTGTAATGCAATAAACCTTTCCATTTTATAGATATGGCATAAAGAATTCCACCAGAAGTTGTAATTTAATCTCCTCCAATCCTTCCAATTATAAGTAATTTGCTGAATGGCAACACCAGTTATTATAAGTAGTAATTTATTGTTATTCACAGAAATCTGACTTTTTGCTCTCATTTCCATTCCAAATATCACAGTATCATAAGATAATGCCACTGGGTTATCTAATAAATTATTAATTTGGTCCCAAATTGATTTCCAAAAATTCATAATACATGGGCAATGAAACAATAAATGATCTAAAGTTCTTACTTCCAGATGACAATGCCAACATCTATTAGACAAAGAACTATCTAATTTTTGTAACCTAGCAGGGGTTCACAACGCTCTATGTAACAGAAAAAACCAAGTTTGTCTCATAGATGCTGACACCATACATTTCATCCTCCAAGACCAAATTCGTGGCCATTGAGATGCAGTAATTTCATGCTTAATCTCAATGCTCCAAATATCTTTTAAACCAGTTTTTAATAGATCTATCACTGTTTCTGTAAAAAAAGTATTGCCTTAGATTACTCCTGAGCCTATCACATCTTAACTTCATCCTGTGCCCTCTCATTCCAGAGCTACCTTTCAAATGAAAGAGACTCGACTCATGCGCATTTACGCCATGTAGGTATTTAAACTTCTCTCACAAGAATCCAAATCGCAATAACAATATAAATCCAATCAGAAAAAAATTGTTATTAGCCTAGTGATGGGGATACCCCATGAAAGTACATTTATATTAGGTGGAGAAAAAGCCTCAACTTATCAACAATATACAGACGGCAACCCAATGAGTTTTTAAGCCAGTCCTGCTCTGTATCGTAGGCAAAAAACTCCACACGTTTCAAAATGTAATTTTTCAAAATGGGACCAAAGCCACCACTGTGCACAGGGAGCCAGAAAAAGAACAAAACAGTTCACTTATCTTCTGACGATGGCACAAATAGCAGCGAGTAGATCTTCCTGCTATAGCACATCTCACATCAGAATATAAGTGAACTGTTTTGTTCTTTTTCTGGCTCCCTGTGCACAGTGGTGGCTTTGGTCCCATTTTGAAAAATTACATTTTGAAACGTGTGGAGTTTTTTTGCCTATGATACAGAGCAGGACTGGCTTAAGAACTCATTGGGTTGCCGTCTGTATATTGTTGATAAGTTGAGGCTTTTTCTCCACCTGTTATAAATGTACTTTCATGGGGTATCCCCACCAGTAGGCTAATAACAATTTTTTGCTGATTGTATTTAAACTTCTCTATCATATCTCCCCTCTCCCGCTTTTCCTCCAAAGAATGCATATTGAGATCTTTAAGTCTGTCTCCATACACCTTATGATGAAGACCACACACCATTTTAGTAGCCTTCCTCTGGACCGACTCCATCCTTTTTATATCTTTTTGAAGGTGCGGTCTCCAGAATTGTACACAATATTCTAAATGAGGTCTCACCAGTCTTATACAGGGGCATCAATACCTCCTTTTTCCTATTGACCATACCTCTTTCTATGCACCCTAGCTTCCTTTTAGCTTTTGCTGTCACTTTTTCAACCTGTTTGGGCCACCTTAAGATCATCATATACAGTTGACAGAGAGGTATTGATGAACTTATAGAATTAGTGATAATGCTACACGTGTAGGATTTTTACCTAAGACACAGTAATGTAGCTGTCTCTATGAGAGAAACTGTCTCATGCATTTCTACTGTGAAGTCGCTGTGATTTTAAGACATGCCATACTGATACAGTTTGGATTTATACCCTTGGGTCTATCCATCCCACTGAGCGTTATGGGGAACAGATTCTCCGTCTGTATACCCTGATTGAACTTAATGTCCCGGATTTCACCAAGACACTTACTGTTATACAGGGCACTATAGATAAGCTTACCCTTTATTCTTCCCAGAATCGTATGGCCCTCGATTATCTTTTAGCCAAAGAATATGGGGGTCTGTGGTCTCATTGGGGACCACTGTTGTACTTTTATTAATAGTAATCATAGCATTGTTTTAGGTCTCCTTGACCAGATACGACAGGAGACACATTTTGATAAAGTTAATCTAGATGGTTTAGAGATTTCAACTAACTGGTTTTATGATTTTTGGAACTCCTTGTCTTTTCCACTCAATTTGATATTTGTATCATTTTGATTTTATTAGGTGTTTTCTTTTGCAATTTTACTCATTGTTCCTGTATACTGAAGTCACTTCCCTCCTCCACTGTGCTCCATTTTTTTGTTGCTGCCTCCACTGAATTCAACACTTCTCAATCACGTGACTTTCTTGATTTTTGGGATGAGTTGCCTTTTTGTGATTCTTTGTAGAATCAAGGGGGGGGAAGGGAGTGACAAAGAAGGCAGGGGATAATCTGTCTGTTATATTTTGACAAGTATTATTGATGAAGTTATACAATTAGTGATAGAGCTACACATGTGTGGGATTTTTAGTCAAGACACAATCATATAGCTGTTTCTATATGAGAGAAACTGTCTCATGCATTTCTACTGTGGTTTACGTATTTCTACTGTGAAGACGCTGGGATTTTACAACATGCCATAAAGTTATTTGTCTTAGTTTTCTGGCATGCTTTGGGAGCGCAGAAATGAAACCTAATAGACTTTCATATATTGGAAATGTGATATTCCTTATTTGGGGAATTTTACCTGTCTGTACGTGACACTACTAATGCGCATGCACTACTGATAAGAAGTTTGTGAAATTAATAAAAACGACCGATCTAGCAAGCAGCATGTCCTGTGCTGCATCTGGAGTCTCTCCTCAAGGTCTCGTGTGGCGTCTGACTGATTTACAACTCTGTGTTACTTTCTCCCTTCACCCACGTGGACAGAGAGAGCCAGGAGAGATAATGTTTTTTTGCTTGGTGGGTGAATTCCGCCCCTGGGACTTCGCTGAGTCCTGATAACAATCCCGCTCTTATAAGTTTATTAAAAATTTGATAGCACGCCAAATCAGGCTTCAAGGCGGTTTACATATTAAAATAACAACAAAAAAAACCTCAAAGAAAAATAAATACAAAATCACAGATTAAATAGGAACAAAAGAAAAAAGGGAAGAACTACAATTTTTTTTAAAGTAAAGAGGGGAAGGGAAAGGGAGACTTGAGACTGGCAAAAGTGCACATAATTTTCTCCCCATTTTTTGTTCTGACATCATAATTTTGAAATTGGGTCACAGAAAGGAAGCTTAACATGTCCAAGATTGAAGTCTGTAAGCAGTAGTACCCATCAGTTCTTCAATCTAGGTTAGTGTTCATTCACCATTTGCTGCTTTCTTGGACAGGTCCTGGACTGGTCTAGGACTCAAACAAACAAAATTAGCAGGGAGACCTGAAGAATCCAAGATATGTGAATCTTACTAATCATTGGGCAATTCTAATAATGCCCAGCTGTAGATACGAGTACATGATGGGTTTGGATGAAATAATTCAGACAGCAGCTGGGAGGACAGCTAGTATTCTTTATACTGCTTCCTGCAAGGCACAAAAAAGAGGTGATAGATAAGGACCCAAATTAACCATGTTCTGAAACTCTTCTCAACAGTGGCACTAGACCTTCAACTGCATGCCTTCACTACGCTACCATCAGAATCTGCCTGCCACTGAAATAGCATTGATCTTGGTCCCTAAGAAATTCATAATCCAGGTGCTGAACCTAAGCAAATGGTCCTAGGAGTCTGCAGACAACACCAAACCCTAACTTATTTGTATCACTGGAACTTGGCAGCTAAAGAACCCATGATAATGCAGGTCTGCCGCTGGAACACTTGACTTCATGTGAGCCAGGAGTGACATGGAACTGGAACCAAAGTACCATGTACACTAGAGCTTGCAATAGAGACCATTGCCCAGAAGGGGTTGAGGACTTGAATTCTTGGAAGCCAAGGGCTGCATGCTCAGCTATCACAAAATATACCGCATTTTTCGCTCCATAAGACGCACTTTTTCCACCCAAAAGTGGGTGGAAAAAAGGGTGCGTCCTATGGAGCAAATACCCAAACACCCCCCCGGTTACCTTTTTTTTAAATGTTGGTGCCCTCCCTCGCTGAACGCGGCTGCCTCTAGTGGCAGAACAGTATGTAAGGCTGCCTGCCTGGTCGGCTGACGTGTCTGCCTCCTCTTCCCTTCTGTAGTGGCAGAGCGGTGCACAAGGCTGCCTGCCTAGTCCCGCGCCACTTCCGTTCTCATGGGAACTGGCACGGGACCAGGCAGGCAGCCTTGTGCGCCGCTCTGCCGCTACAGAAGGGAAGAGTAGGCAGCCGCATCAGCTGACCAGGCAGGGAGTCTTGCGCGCCACTCTGCCACTGGAGAGGCAGCTGGAGACAGCGAGTCCTGCTTCCCACACACTCCCTGCGGGCCGGGCGCGAGCAGCAGTCATCGGTTCTGGAAACCACTGGGAATCCCAGCATTGCGGCGCAGCCCTGCAGAAAGCGAGCAACTATAGAAATAGCAGCAGCAGCAGCTGATTCCGCCCTCCCATTTTCCTCCCTCCTATCCCCCATGGCAGCACTGGGCAGAACATCCGGGCCTCAGCTGCCTCCACGCCACTCCTCCGACTCCCTTTGTGTTTGGGCGGGACATGGAGGAACGGGCCCGTCAAGCTGCGCCAGAGGAACTAAAGGCACGGGGAGAGGTCGGAGGGGGTACGGGGAGGGGGTGTGTGCCTGCCTGCCTGCTTGACTCGGGGGGGGGGGATGTCTTGCCTTGCCTGCCTGTGTCGGGGTGGGGAAAGAAATGACAATCCAGCATAAGAACCAGGGCAATCAGGGAAGGGAAAGAAACAGCAAAGAAATGCTGAAGGAGGGAGCATAGGGACAAGGAATAATGCTGGAAAGGGGAGGAATAATGATATAGAGATGTGATGCTTAATGGAAGGGGAGGAAATGGATAGTGCTTGCTTGCCTCGGGGTGGGGGGCCCTGCCTGCCCTGTCTAACACTAGACCACCAGAAGGGGGACAAGGTACAGAGCCTGGCAGGGAGAATTTGGTTCAGAATGGGTTTTTTTTTCTTATCTCCTCTAAATTTAGGGTGCGTCTTATGGAGCGAAAAATACAGTAAGTTTGTTCTACTGTGCTATTTCCTGAAGGTGAAGAAATACTGGCAAGCTTCAGGTCTATATCAGCCTCTTAAACTTCATAAACTCACTGAAATTTCAGTGTTCTCTGTCTCCATCTGCTGGTTGGAGGATACAATCCACTCATCTTGTAGTCTAGCAGGATAAGAAAATTTACTTGTTTGAAATACTTGTGAACTGCATGGAATTATTTCTTTTGCCTAGATTGGTGCAGGGGCGAGCTTGCCAGGTGTGGTGGCTGCAAAGTGTGGTGCAGAAGTGATATTATCGGACCATGCAGAGTTACCTCAGTGCCTGGAGAACTGTCGTCAAAGTTGTCAGATGAATGGCATCCTTGGAGTGCCTGTTACTGGATTCACTTGGGGGGATATATCACCTGACTTGCTGGCACAACCACCCTTGGACATTATTCTGGGATCAGATGTGTTTTATGAACCAGAAGGTAACCATTTTTGTTTTGACATCTTAATTTTGAAACTAGGTCACAGAAAAGGGGGGAAGTGAGGGAACACGCGCGATCCCCGATTGTGCGGTCCAGCAGCCTCCCCCCTCCTTCCAATTGCCACCATCCGGGCATCTCCTTTCCTCCCTTCACGGCGATTTTCATTTTCTTCTCTCCCAGTGGCATGAGCCTTTCAACAAGTCGCACGCAGCACTGCTTGAATCTTCTCCTCTGACGCAACCAGAAACAGGAAGTTGCGTCAGAGAAGATTCAAGCAGCCATGCACGACTTGTTGAAAGGCTCGTGCTGCTGGGAGAGAAGAAAAATGAAAATCGCCATGAAGGGAGGGAAGGAGATGCCCGGATGGCGGCGATTGGAAGGAGGGAGGGGGCTGCTGGTCCGCAAAGGACGCTGAAGGGAAGTGGAGAGAGGAACAGACACTCCATGGAAATGGGTAGGGGAGAGGGGAACACACTACATGGAAATGGGTAGTAGAGAGGTGAACAAGCTGAAAGTGGAGAGAGGGGGAGGGGAGGGAGGAGCAGACGCTGCATATTAGTGGGTAGGAGAGGGGAGAAGATTTGCTGCATGTTAGTGGGTAGGAGAGAGAGGGGAGAAGACTCTGAGATGGGTGCCAGACCAATGGGGGTAGAGGGAGAGATGGAAGGGAAAGGCATAGTAACAGAGTAGATGCCATATGGAAGAGGCAGAGAAGGCAGACAGTAGATGGAAGGAATAGAATTACTAGATGAGGAAAGCAGAAACCAGACAACAAAGGTAGAAATTTATTTTTTTATTTCTTTGCTTATAGGATAAAGTAGTATATTAGTTGTGTGGATAAACATTTATAAACAAAGCCCTGCCAGCTGAATTTATAAAATGACAATTGTACAGAATATTCTTTCTTTTTATACTTTAATAAAATAAGTTCAGTATAAAACTATTTGAGACTTGTGCGGATGAGATCAGATGATTTGTGGGGACGGGGACTGAGCTCATGCTGTCGGGCTCACGGGGACAGTGCGGAGACTGGGACAAATTTTTTTCCCCATGTCATTTTCTACACTGAACTCCAAAGGGTTGATATGGAGGTTCAGTTCTTTCGGATCCCAATGACAGCTGGGCACGATGGACCACTGGTCTGACCCAGCAGCAGCAATTCTTATGTTCTTATGTCTTGAGGCGGCTTAGGTGAGCTCCCCAATCCATGTTGGAAGCATCTGTTATTATGGTAAATTGAGGAGATGGAGGTTTAAGTTGAGGAGCTGGAGATTGAAACATGCAACTGCACTGAATAGGAGAGTGAATCCACCACAAAAGAGACATTTTGATGGAGTGTGGGAGTGAAATCTGATGACATTGGGAACGTTGATTCCAATGGATCTTGAGGTGCCCCATTATAAAGGGCGCATGTGCAGAAATGCATGTGGTATCAGAGAGATGTTTCAAAAACTTTGTTTATCACACTAAATCACCTGCTATCAAGCACACTTTGTTTAAGAGTAGTAACAGTTAATGTTCACTTCACAGAGATAACCGATCTCCAGTGTCTGCAGTCAAACCTCAGAGCAAGTCATAAGGAATAACTCATATGCAGACTATCATTGATCGTATACCGTATTTTCTCGCATGTAACGCGCGCGTTATACGTGGTTTTTACAAACCGCGCGTTATACAAAATTTTTTTTACATAGTTCCCCCCCCCCCCCCCGACGCCCGATTCATCACCCGGAAGAAGTGCTCGCTCCCCCACAGCCTCCCCCCCTCCCCCATGGAGAAGCTGTCTACCTTGTTTCCGGATGCCAGCCCAGCTGCTTCCTCTACCGGTGGTCCTGCCCCTTCTCAGAGCCCTGTGCTGCGCTGCTTCCTCTTCAGGTGGTCCCGCCCTTTCTCTGATGTCAGAGAAAGGGTGGGACCGCCGGAAGAAAAAGCAGCGCAGCAGGGCTCAGAGAAGGGGCGGGACCGCCGGCAGAGAAAACAGCTGGGCTCGCTGGCATCCGGAAACAAGGTAGACAGCTTCTCCATGGGGGAGGGGGGGGGAGGCTGCGAGCGGTTCTTCGGGTGGGGGCGCGAGCGGTCTTTCGGGGTGGGAGTGCGAGCGCTCCTTCGGGGTGGGGGTGCGAGCGGTCCTTCAGGATGGGGGCGCGGGTGCGTGCGAGCAGTCCTTCGGGGTGGGGGTGCGAGTGGTCCTGTGGGGGGGGGGTGAATCGGACGTCGGGGGGGGCATCAGGCTTTCAGGGTAGGGACAAGACTTCAAGGAGGAAAGGAGAGTCGGGGCGGGTGAAAACAGAGTCGGGGTCTCCAGAGGAGAGTCGGGGCGGGCAAAAGGAGAGTCGGGCAGCATGCGCGGTATACGGGTGTGCGCGGTATATAAAAATTTATGTACATAAATGTGTTTTTTGCGCGCTATACCCGTGTGCGCGTTTTACACGGGTGCGTGTTATGTGAAAATATGTGTTTTTTGCGCGCTATACCCGTGTGCGCGTTTTACACAGGTGCGCGTTATCTATGTGAAAATACGGTATTATCTCAGGAGGACAATTATAGTGAGCAATTTTGACTGTTGTTTGCTATAAAACAATTTTAGATGTTACTATATTCAAAATTCTTATTTGTTATTCATTGTCCATTTGTATTAAGTTGAAGCAATACTTAGCTTGGGTGAAAAATCTCTACCCAGCCAGCTCAATGAACTCAATCCATCTTCTGTAAATTCTTCTGTTGCTGTCCATTGGTTCCTCCTACCATGGTTCAGCATTTATCCCTCTCTCATCCCCAGGGCCATGTGCAGCATCTTTCGACCCTCCCCACCAGCCCCATGCCCAACATTTCACCTTCTATCACCCCTCTCCAGCACCAAGCTACATCTCTCCCTCCATTTCCTTCAGCACTATGTCCAATATTCCTCCCTCTTGCATCCATTTCAGTCTGACTCACTGTTCCCTTTCCACATTTCTCCCTCTCATCTTTCTCTTCCCTATCATCTATCTGTACTAGAGAATGACACGGTGACAAAATTCATCACCGTTCCCGTCCCCTCGGATAACCGCGGTAAACAATCTTCATGTCATTCTTTAAGGAGAGAGGGAAGAATCAGAGTATGAATGGCCACAACCACTGACCCTCAAGCTTTGCTTTGAAGAATGCTGGTGTAGAAGGACTGAGGCTGAAATAGACACTAAAAAATGACATGGGATTATTTCCCACGGTTATCCGCGGGGACGGGAACGGTGATGAATTTTGTCACTGTGTCATTCTCTAATCTGTACCTCACTCCCTCCCTATGACCAAAAATTCTCCTTTCTTCCATTCGTGTACACGACCATCTCTCTTTCCCTCTCACTGACACACCCACACCCAATTCTCCCTTTTCATTCCCTCCCCCACCTCAGTATTTCTTTCCCTCCCTTCCTCCATCCTCTCTCCCAAGTTCATGCCATGTGTCCAAAAACACACTCCCACCCCCCCTTTTGTGTCCCGTGTTTGCCTCCATGTTCGACCCCCTTCTGTCCCACATTTGCCTCTCACATTCAACCCCCTTATGTGTCCTGCGTTTGCCTCCCACGTTCGTGTACAGCCCTCATCTTCCAGCAAATTACCTTATCAGCAACTTTCTCTTTATCATCCAAATGGAGCTCTGAGAGGTAGCTCAAGCCACAAGGCTCATCTTCTTTTCCTACCTGCCCTGCAGCAGCACACACATAGCTGACCGGAAGTCTTCTCTCGTGGTCAGAGCTGATGTTGGATGGAAGGCTTTGCGTCACATGCAGGGCTCATTGCCCTACATGCTGCACGTAACTGACGCAAAGCTCTCCCTCCAACGTCAGCACTGATATTGGGGAAGACTTCCGGTCGGCTATGTGTGTTGCTGCAGGGCAGGTAGGAAAAGAAGATGAGCCTCGCGGCTCGAGTTGCATGCGTCCCCATGGGATCCCCGCAACCCGAAGAGGGAACCTGCGGGATTCCCGTTGTCCCTGTTCCATGCAGCTTTCTACTGTGTGAGTTAATGAACCAGAAGATGACTGCCATAGTTGATAAGGAATCTGAGGGATTGTAGAGTGGATATCTTGGATGATGATAGCAATCAATCCCTGGAATGTGTCATCTGAAGCCAGTCTTCTAGGTACAGATAGACAAATTGGCTTTGCTTGTGAAGCTGTGCTGCTACTACCAGTAGGCACTTCATTAAGATTCTTAGGGCTGACGAAAGGTCAAAAGGAAGAACCTTCTACTGGTAATAGTGGTTTAAAAACTTAAAATTGAAAAATTGCCAGCGCAAGAGATGTATATGTGGGTGTAAGCATCTTTCAGGTCGAGGGCAATTAGCCAGTTGTTGGTATTAGAAGAGGGAGTAAAGTTGGGAGATCATTCTACTTTAGGCCTTCATTAAGTGATTGTGTATCTACTATGGGTTGAAGGCCCTGAATCATTTTGGGAATTAAGAAAAAAAATGGAGTAGAAACTAGTTGTGTTGCTGAGTAGAAATTCTTTCTATTGCCTTGTTGCACATGAGCAGGGTTAGTTCTGCTGCAAGTAGTGGTGGTGATTGGTTTTGGATGGTTGTGGCAATTGTGAAATCTGTACTAGTGATTGAAAGTTGAGACTATAGCCCTGACAGATATTTAAGACCCAGTTTTCCATTGTGATGGCTTGCCAGGCAGGGAGAAAATGATTGAGTTGGCCTCCCACTGCTAATTTGTCAAAAACTAGGGGTGGATTTGATAGCCGGTACTTGAAACTTGTTTTGTCTCTCGGGCATTTTTGTGTGTTAGAAGTTTAAGAACATTGAAAGCTGGGACTACTATAAGGCATAAAACGTCATCTTGGACAGTGTTGCGATACACGTACCCTTGGGGATCCCTCCTAGCCTGCCCCCTGCTTAAGCCGCTGCTGGGGACCTCTCCTTCCCTGTCCCACCCCGACCCTGTTACTGCATTGGAGCCAGATTGGCTCCCTCCTCCTCCAGCAGCACTCCATGCAGGGATGCAGGCAGCAACTCACATACTGCATAGCTGACCTGGAACCTTCTCTCCAACATCAGAGGGAAGACTTGTGGGCCAGCCACATGCGTGTGAATCACTACATGTGCCATCCATGCACGGAGTTGCTGTTAGGGGAGGATGGAGTAAGTCCAGCTCCAACAAAATAACAGGGTGAGCTTATGGGGTGGGGGGGAGGGGTGCAGCGGGTGGGCACAGACAGGCAGAAAGGGAACCCCAGCAGCGATTTCAGCAGGGAATGGGCAGGGATCCCTGGCAGGCAACTTAATTTTGGGACAAAACTGGAAGGCAGCAGGGGCGTGAACATGAGACACAGAAGGTTGGGAACAGAAAGGGAGAATTAATGGGCATGAGTATGTGAGTGAGAGATGGTGCACATGGGGAAAGGAAGAAAGGAAAATTGGTCTTAGTGAAGTAGAGATGCATGGGGAATAGAAGGATAAGAGTGAGAAATGTTGGATATGGTGGTGGAGAGGGCAGATTGAAGGTAATGCAAGGGGAGGAATGTTGAACATAGTAATGGAGGGAGAAATGTGGCATTGTGCTGGAGAGGGATGATAGGAGAAATGGGCATGGGGCTGGTGGGCAGCGGTGAAAATTACTGCACATGATCTGGGGGATGAGAGGGAGAGAAATGTTGGATGTGGCAGTAGAGAGGGTGGGAGAGATGCCTGGATCTTTCAAGTCAGATGGACAGTGAGAGAGATATTGCCAATAGGAGTGGATGAGAGGAAAAAATGTTGGACTCATGGATGGACAGAGAGAAATGTTGGTTGGGGAAGGGATTGGGGTCTGGAGGAAAGGAAGTGTGCAAGAGGCAGAAAAAAATATTGGATGTACAGTCAGGACATGCAACCAGAGACTCACAAAATCACCAAAGGTAGGAAAATAATTTTATTTTCAATTTAGTGATCAAGATGTGTCAGTTTTGTGAATTTATATCTGTGCTCTATATTTGTCTATTTTTCTATATGCATATTTTAAAGTCCTCTGCCTTGACCTCTTTAAAAAAAGACAAACAAAAAACCCTGAATATAAATAACACTTTCTCTGCAGTGTACTGGTTTTAATTTTGTGTGGTTACCATTATGTATTAATAAGATTACATTGTATGTATATGAAAAATGAAGAAATTGTGTTGGGGGTGGGGTCAGGGGCAGAGCTTGGGCGGGGGTACCTGGTTGGTATTTGTTAGGGGGTACTTGGCTTGAAGTTGAGAAACACTGATCTAGGACTACTATAAGGCATAAAACATCAGCTAGGTTACTATTGATGAAAGCTTGATTACTAGCGTTAGCATAGAGTTTACAGAAAGCTGTGGCATCTTCCTTCAGCTACAAGACCATATCTTTCACTTACCAAATAAGCTATCCCTTAGGCAAGGTGTATTTGCTAAGTGTGTATGAAGGTCACAAGCTCTGAGCCATGCTATGTGACTAGTTGCAGTAACAACCACTGCTGATCTGGTGATAATGTGTCAGTTTTGATGATACATGGACTCCTGCAAGACCATGCAGGCTTGCTGCAGTATCTACTGAGGCTTTCTTAAGTGGCTGGAGAATTGAATGTTGGAAAAGAAGTATCTGGAGTTGATGGGTTATGACTTTTATCCCCCAATTCTTTATTCATTTTTTCATCTTACATCTAATCTAATCTAATCTAATCTAAACCTTAAGTTTATATACCGCATCATCTCCTTGAGAATGGAGCTCAACACGGTTTACAAGAACTTAAAATAGTGGGTAGAGAAGAAGAAAAAGGATTACATGAACTTATGTGTAGAAGGGGGGAGAGAAAGGGGGGGAAGGATAGAGCTACAATTTGCTGAAAAGCGAGGTTTTCAGTTGTTTGCGGAATAACCGAAGGGAGCTCAGGTTCCGCAGCGGGGTGGTGAGGTCGTTCCAAAGACCTGTGATTTTGAAGAGAAGGGATTTTCCCAGTTTGCCTGAATAGTGGATGCCGCGTGGAGAGGGGAAGGCTAGTTTAAGCCTTTGGGCAGTTCTGGAGGAGTCAGGACTGGAGGAGTTGAAAGACAGTGGGATAAGAGGAGGCAGGATTCCGTGAATGATCTTGAAAGCCAGGCAGGAACATTTGAAATGGATTCTGGAGATTATTGGGAGCCAATGAAGTTTGGCAAGGAGTGGGGAGGCATGGTCAGACTTGCGTTTTGAGAAGATCAGTTTGGCTGCAGTATTCTGGATTAGCTGAAGTCTTAGAATACTTTTTTTGATAGATTTAAGTAGATGGCGTTGCAGTAATCTAGTTTGGAGAGGATGATGGATTGGACAAGGATGGCAAAGTGTTGTTGGCTGAAGTAGGATCTAGCTTTCCTCAGCATCAAGTAAACAATATTACATCATTTGAACTTGTACACAACACTTGAATTTCTTTCTATTATCTTAAATACACATCCCCCCTGAATAATGATGAAAACTTGGAAACGCATATATGGATTCAGGTTCTGAAAAACCCCCAACAGGATAAAATAAAACATAATACCATTAAACTATATTAAGCTATCCAAATCTATTTATGAATCTTTAAATAAAAATATTAATTCAACTATTGAACTCATACTTTTAGAAGAATCTGGAGAGTTCCATTTACATAAAATAATAATTAAAAAATATACATATTATGAAAATGAATATCTAAAATCATATATTCTATATTTAATATAGATCTTATATAATTCCTGAGTTATATTATAATTAATATTAATTGATCCAAGATGGCCTCTGCCTAAATGATCGGGTACACGCCCCCGATCGCAGCTCTTCTAATTTAATGATTTTTGGCTGGTGACTGCGGTTCCTGGCCTGCTCGTACCTATTTCCGCAACGCAATGCCAAAGAAGAGAGGCAGGAGCGCTGCTGGCACCTCGCAACGCTCCGAGGTGCCATCCCTCAGCTACATTGAAGAACTCCTTCGGAGGATGCAGGGAGCTGCTGCGGTGAATCTGAACGCTAGCCCGCTGAGGATCCCGGGTTGAGTTAGACTGACAGGACTCCTCTTGGGCCAGACACCACCCTTAGCCCGGATGTTAGAGCACCGCCTCCTCCACCCCAGTTAGCCAGCTCACTCAGGGGTCAGGAAACCCCGGAGGAAGGGGTATTACTTTCCCCAGAGGAAGACAAATTAACACCGGGAAGCTTGGAAATGGAGATCCCGGTTCGGGCAACCTCAAGGGAAGAATCTGTGGGAGTTACAACACCCGGAGGAGGATTGAACCAGAAGGAACATGAACCAGAACAAACCAAGGAAGGTGAGAGACTCTGCACTACAATACAAGCTACTTTTGGGGATAGACCTGCTGAAGTGACCTTAGAAGCCCTTTGGGACCTGGTAGCAAATTTTGGGAAGGTAATTAGTCCCAATTTCCAACAGATTGAAAATAAACTTATCCACCACTCAGAAGAATTAGAAAAATTAAAATTGGATGCGACTTCTTCTAATAGTTTACTTGAAAAGACTCAGCAGGATATGGTTTCAATAAAACAACTCCAGGAAGCTATTATTAAAGACAACTTGAATCTTAGAAGAAAAGTGGAGTTATTAGAAAATCAGGCACGTAGTAATAATTTGAGATTGATAAACTTTCCAAGAATAACTATGGTAATACCTAGAGGTATGTTCAGGAGATATTTATTAGAAATTTTGAAAGTTCCGGAAGGTAATCTTCCATCATTAGTTCAAGTTATCTCCCTAGCAAAATTCCGCACCAATAGCAACCTGAGCCTACTGAAGGACAAGTAATGAATATTACAGAGATTCTGGAGAAGTCAGATAAGGAAGTGATAACTTTAACCTGCAACATTAGTAGCCAATTTGGCTCTTTCTATTGATAAATCTTGGTTATTGAGACTATTTCTTAAGAATAAACAAAAGGAATTTCTTGGCTGTAAAATTCAAATGTTCCCTGATGTTACAAGGGAAACGCAAAAACGTAGACGTGACTTCCTTCTTTTGAAGCCGAGGGGGGGGGTCATCTCATTGGGGGCTACATTTTATTTGAGACATCCTTGTAAGTGCATTGTCCTTTATCACTCAACTAAATATGTATTCTTTGAGCCCCAACATTTGACTAATTTTCTGGCAATGTCCTGTCTGGCCAAGGAGAAAACTCAAGTTTGAGCTCTAAAAGAGAATAGTAACCTCCTTACCGATCTATAGGAACAGCATTACTTTTTTATTGTTTCTTTATGTTCTCACAATTAATTCTTGGATCTAATGAGGACTAGAGCTAATTTTACCATAATAGTTTTTCTTGTATTGCTTAACATTAAGTATGGATTTATATGATTGTAATATGCTTTGGTTAAATTTGCTTTCTGTACAAGTTTACTTGATATAATATTGAAATCAATAAAAATACTTAAATATAAAAAATATATAATTAAGATTAATCACAGGAATAAAAAGAAATCTTAAAATTCTTATGAAATCCATATCTCTTAAACCACTATAATCAAACTGTAAATTATAAATAATATCCATTTTTTATCATTACATTTTAAAACATATCTTAAATTAATACTATAATCATCCACTTGTTCATATTACATGTACATGAATTCTAAAAAAAAAAAAAAAGGTTTGTTACTTCTGACTCTTCATAAACTACTCAATAAATCTTGTTTAAAATCAGATAAATTATGAATTATAATTTTCTTTCCCTTAAATTCATTTTAAAAGGATGATATCAAAATTTTCCTCTATGCATTTACCCTATATGGTTAAAAACTCAAGTCAATCTACTTAAATTCCTGAAGACCTGTAATTTATATCTCTTTAGGCCAGTTTTCCATCTTCCTCTCTCGATTCCTTATGAACTAGGACTCCAGACCTAACGTATTAGCATTCTAAGTTACTAGGCCATGCTGTAAGATGAAACAGCACTATCAGAGATCCTCTTAAACTCGCTGCTTAAGCTGAGTAGCCATCACCTCCAAAGTCCATCCGATGCTTCGAATCCTGTAGTCAGTCATCCAATCCATACTTAGAGCCTCATGTCATAGAAACATAGAAATAGACGGCAGATAAGGGCCACGGCCCATCTAGTCTGCCCACCGCAATGACCCTTCCCCACCTAACTCAGTGAATAGATCCCACGTGTCTATCCCATTTGGCCATAAAATCAGGCACGCTGCTGGCCTCAGTGACCTGAAGTGGAAGATTATTCCAGTGGTCAACCACTCTTTCAGTGAAAAATAATTTCCTGGTGTCACTGTGCAGTTTCCCTCCCCTGATTTTCCATGGGTGCCCTCTGGTTGCCGTGGGACCCTTGAGAAGGAAGATATCTTCTTCCACTTCAATGCAACCCGTGAGATACTTGAACGTCTCGATCATGTCTCCCCTCTCTCTGCGTTCCTCGAGTGAGTAGAGCTGTAACTTATCCAGCCTTTCCTCGTACGGGAGATCTTTGAGACCCGTGATCATCCGGGTGGCCATTCTCTGGACCGACTCTAGTCTCAGCACATCTTTTCGGTAATGCGGCCTCCAAAATTGCACACAGTACTCCAGGTGTGGTCTCACCATGGATCTATACAATGGCATAATGACTTCAGGCTTACGGCTGACGAAACTCCTGCGTATGCAACCTATGATTTGCCTTGCTTTGGAGGAAGCTTGCTCCACTTGATTGGCAGCCTTCATGTCCTCACTCACGATGTAATGTCTGTTGTTCAGAGCTAATATCCTGAACTCAAAATCACTGACATCCACCAACAAGCACTGATAATTGAAGGAAATTGCTTCTCAGTGCTCCGATCTGATCAAGTCATTTGCAACGGACCTGACAGCCATAATCCCTTCGATATATGAAGCATCCATTTAAGTTCAAAGAGACCACACAGAAAAACATATACAAATGTTTTGATCCTTAAATGTCAGCGGCGGGGAAACATACTGGGAAAGGATAAAAACGCACTTTATGGGTAATGTCAGCCGCAGGAATATTGCAACGTAACCACAAGAAGAAGCATTTCCTATCCCATATTAAACACTTTCAGGACACTGCCCTCTAATGGTATATAGAATAACCAGGCTGTCTTTCAGATGGAGAATATCATTATTGCTTTGATTTATTTTGAAAATCAAACGTCAATTCCATTCTTCTTGTAAGACAGAGATATTTGCATATAACCTGAACAATCTAATGACTGCGTTCAGAAGAAAACAGTTTGAAACAGTTAATTTAAATTAGTTCCATATGTGTAACAAAATCATTACATAGGGATATCATCAATTTTCCAATTGAAATAAAATATGAAAAATAAAATAAGCCAAAATGAGAGGCACGAATCTTGTTTGATCTTTTCCTTTCAAACAACCAAAATATTAAAGGTTATGGCTGATATTAGAAACTCTAAATAAATTAAACTGGCCAGAGTGGTGTATACGATCAGAATCACACACTATAAATTAAGCTTCCACTCTTCCAGAGAAGTGCACAAAACATTCACTTTTATACAGGAAAAGGCCTCAGAAATGAAGCCTACGCAGTCATAATATCAGACGAGTTGGTCAGCGTAGTTTTAATGCTCCAGTCATTGACCAAAAAGCAATGTTACTTACCGTAACAGTTGTTATCCAGGGACAGCAGGCAGCTATTCTCACTAGTGGGTGATGTCATCCGACAGAGCCCCGATACGGACATCTTGCAAGCATGTCTTGCTTGAAGAAACTCAGAAGTTTCGAGATGCCCGCACCGCGCATGCGCCAGTGCCTTCCCGCCCGATGTACCGGGCGTGTCTCCTCAGTTCAGGTAGCTAGCCTGAGAAGCCAACCCAGGGGAGGTGGGTGGGACGTGAGAATAGCTGCCTGCTGTCCTTGGATAACAACTGTTACGGTAAGTAACATTGCTTTATCCCAGGACAAGCAGGCAGATATTCTCACTAGTGGGTGACCTCCAAGCTAACCCCAATGGGATGGTGGGAGAGTTGGCAACTTAAGAGAACAAATTTTGTAACACTGTTTGGCCAAACTGTCCATCCCGTCTGGAGAAAGTATCCAGACAATAATGAGAGGTGAATGTATGAACCGAGGACCAAGTGGCAGCCTTACAAATCTCCTCAATCGGTGTCGATCTGAGGAAGGCAACAGAGGCTGCCATTGCTCTGACCTTATGGGCTGTGACCTTACAAGGAAGGGATAATCCAGCCTGGGCATAGCAGGAAGAGATACAAGCCGCCATCCAGTTTGAGATGGTGCGCTTCGATACAGGTCATCCCAACTTGTTTGGATCAAAGGAGACGAAAAGTTGAGGAGCAGTTCTGTGTGGTTTGGTGCGATCCAAGTAGAAAGCCAAAGCACGTTTACAGTCCAGAGTGTGAAGAGCTGATTCTCCAGGATGAGAATGAGGCTTTGGAAAGAACACTGGAAGCACAATGGATTGGTTGAGGTGAAATTCAGAGACCACTTTAGGCAGGAATTTCGGGTGAGTGCGGAGGACCACCTTGTCATGATGGAATACTGTGAAAGGTGGTTCCGCCACCAAGGCCTGAAGCTCACTGACCCTGCGAGCAGATGTGAGGGCCACCAGAAAAACCACCTTCCAGGTGAGATACTTAAGTGGAGCCCTGTTAAGAGGTTCAAACGGAGGCTTCATGAGATGAGACAGGACAACATTGAGATCCCAAACCACAGGAGGAGGTTTGATAGGAGGGTTGACATGAAAAAGTCCTTTCATAAATCTGGAAACCACAGGATGAGCAGACAAAGGTTTCCCATGTAGAGGCTGATGGAAAGCCGCAATAGCACTCAGGTGGACTCGTATAGAGGTAGACTTGAGACCAGACTGAGACAGGTGTAGAAGATAGTCCAACACAGAGGATAGGGAAGCTCGCTGAGGCTCCGTGGCATTGGAAATACACCAGGAAGAGAATCTAGTTCATTTTTGGGAATAGCATTGTCGGGTAGCAGGCTTCCTGGAAGCCTCCAAGACCTCCCTCACTGCTTGGGAGAACTGGTGAGGAGTTACGTTGAGAGGAACCAAGCTGTCAGGTGGAGAGACTGCAGGTTGGGATGAAGTAGTGAACCTTGATGTTGTGTAAGTAGTGAAGGAAACACTGGAAGAAGTACTGGCTCCCTGCTGCTGAGTTGAAGTAGAATGGAGTACCAAGGTTGTCTGGGCCACCGAGGAGCAATCAGAATCATGGTGGCATGGTCTGATCTCAACTGGACCAGAGTCTTTTGGATGAGAGGAAATGGAGGAAACGCATACAGGAAGCGATTCCCCCAATCCAGTAGAAAGGCATCTGCCTCGAGGTGATGAGGAGTGTAGATCCTGGAGCAAAACTGAGGCAGTTTGAAGTTGTGGGGGGCCGCAAAGAGGTCTATCTGAGGTGTCCCCCACTGTGCAAAGATCTGACGAAGGGGGTCGGAATGGAGGGTCCATTCGTGAGGCTGGAGAAGACGACTCAATTTGTCTGCCAAGACGTTGTCCTTCCCCTGAATGTAGATAGCTTTGAGGAAGACGTTGTGGCGAACAGCCCAATCCCAGACTCGAAGAGCTTCCTGGCAAAGAGGGGCCGAGCCCGTGCCCCTTTGTTTGTTGACATAATACATGGCGACCTGATTGTCTGTGCGAATAAGGACCACCATGTCGTGAAGCAGATGCTGAAAAGCTTGGAGAGCATTGAAGATGGCTCTGAGCTCCAGAAGATTGATTTGATGGAGTCGTTCCGCACTGGTCCAGAACCCCTGAGTGCGAAGACCATCCAGATGAGCCCCCCAGGCATAGTTCGAAGAATCGGTCGTGAGAACTTTCTGGTGGGGAGGAGTGTGAAACAGCAAACCTCTGGATAGATTCGAAGAGGTCATCCACCAGAGAAGAGAATGCCGTAGAGCAGGAGTGACTACAATGTGACGGGATAACGGGTCGGACACCTGAGTCCACTGAGATGCCAGGGTCCATTGAGGAATTCTGAGATGTAGTCTGGCAAAAGGCGTCACATGAACTGTAGATGCCATGTGGCCCAAGAGGACCATCATGTGTCTCGCTGAGATGGATTGGCGAGAAAACACCGACTGGCAGAGTAGAAGGAGAGCATCCATGCGTTGAGGAGGAAGGAATGCTCGAAGTTGAATGGTATCCAGGACCGCCCCGATAAAGGGGAGAGACTGGGTGGGCTGAAGATGTGACTTGGGAAAGTTGATCTCGAAGCCCAAGCTTTGCAGGAAACAAATGGTAGTCAAGGTCGCCGAAATGACCTCTGGAGCTGACGGGGCCTTGATGAGCCAGTCGTCGAGGTATGGAAGCACCTGAAGACCCATGTTCCGGAGTGCAGCGGCCACCACCACCAGACACTTCGTGAAGACTCTGGGAGACGATGAAAGGCCGAATGGAAGCACTCGATACTGCAGATGCAGATGTCCCACCCGAAATCTGAGGAACTTGCGGGAGGCCGGATGAATGGGGATGTGAGTGTAGGCCTCCTTGAGATCCAGAGAGCATAACCAATCGTTCTGCTCGAGGAGGGGATAGAGAGAAGCAAGGGTCAGCATACGGAACCGCTCCTTGACCAAAAACTTGTTGAGGACTCGAAGGTCCAAAATGGGACGCAGATCGCCCGTCTTCTTCGGGACAAGGAAGTACCGTGAGTAAAACCCCCGGTTTTGCTGATCTAAAGGAACCGGCTCGACGGCCCGAAGCCGAAGCAGAGCCTGAGCCTCCTGAAGGAGAAGAGCGGTCTGCGTCAAGTTTGAAGGATACTCTCTTGGCGGGTGGTCCGGAGGGACCCGTTGAAAATGAAGAGAGTATCCCTCTCTTACGATGGTAAGGACCCAAAGGTCCGTGGTGATGGTCTCCCATCGATGACAAAAATGATGGAGACGACCCCCAATGGGAAAAACGGGGGGAGACAGAACGAGGTTGGTTATGCTCCCTGGGATAGAGTCAAAAAGGCTGAGTAGCCTTGGGTGCAGCCGGCATCTGAGGCTTTTGCTGAGTCTTCTGGGGAGGCTGTCTCTTCGCAGGTTGTCTCGCAGGAGGAGCTTGCCTCGGTTGATACCGCCGCTGGTAAATCAAAGGCGGCCTAGTGGGGCGAGACTGTTGAGGCTTGGGTTTAGGCCGTAGGATAGACTGGAAGGACTTCTCATGATCCGAAAGCTTCTTAGTAACAGTCTCGATAGACTCATCGAACAGATCCACCCCCGCACAAGGCACATTTGCAAGTCTGTCTTGGAGGTTCGGATCCATATCAATGGTACGAAGCCATGCCAGGCGACCGAACAGGCCGCAGCGCGTGCCGAGAGCTCGAAGGCATCGTAGGAGGATTGCATCAGCTGTAGGCGTATCTGGGAAAGGGTCGCCACCACCTCTTCAAACTCGAATCGAGCCTGAGCATCGATAAAAGGGATGAACTTGCGGAGCACCGGCAAGAAGAAATCCAAATATGAAGAGATGAAGAAATTGTAATTGAGCACCCGAGTCGCCATCATCGAGTTCTGGTAGATACGTCTACCAAACTTATCCATCGTTCTCTCTTCTCGGCCCGGTGGTACTGAGGCGTAGACTTGGGAGGGATGAGATCGCTTGAGGGAGGACTCGACCAGAAGGGACTGATGAGATAGTTGTGCTCCCTCAAACCCCTTGTGGTGGACGATGCGGTATCGAGCATCCAACTTACTGGGAACTGCAGGGATGGAATACGGTGTCTCAAAACAACGCATGAAAGTCTGGTCCAGCAGTTTATGCAGAGGAAGCCGGAGCGTCTCCGCCGGAGGGTGAGGCAAATGCATGGTGTCCAGATACTCTTTAGAATATCGAGAACCAGTGTCCAAAGTCACATCCAAGTCATCCGCCATTTGTCGGAGGAAGGAGGAAAAGGACAGTTGGTCCGCCAGCGCCGGCCGGCGAGACGGACTAGAAGAAGTGGAAGCCTCCGGGTCCAGGGAGAGCTGGGAGCGGCACGGAGAATAGGAGGTAGATGGTTCATCATACTCCGGTCCCTCAGGCGGGGATAAATCCGACGAGGAGTATCCCAGACGCTGTATCTTCTTTTGCGGAGACACCTCCGAATGATGTGAGGAGTGTCGAGAACGATGCCCCTCCCGGTGACGGGATGGGGAACGAGATCTTCTATGCATCGCACGATCCCCCGAAGCCTCTAAGGAATGGATAGGACTAGATGCAGTGGATTGCAGAGGTGGCAAAGAGGCGGACTCACGCAGCGCCACCCAGGTCTGGTATGGAGTGCGGAAGAACTCTTCCTGCGATGCAGTATGCCCAGGACTCCGATTATCAGGGGCCGACCTAGTACCCTGATGTCGAGGAGGCGTGATGGGCTCTAAAGGCGGCATATCACCAAGGGAAGCCCGCCTGGAGGCTTCCGCCGCTCCTCCTCGTCGAGCAGTGAGATCGAACGAGGGGGAGGGGGCGGTCCGCCCCCCGGGACCGGGAGGTCACCCTGAATAGAGGCGATAAGCCGGGGTCCCATAGACTGCATAAGCTCGACAAACTGAGCTTCCAGCAGGGATCGCAGCGAAGCCGATGGAGGGATCCGCACCGAACGGGGGTCCTCCAGCACGGTCTTCGCGCTCCTTTGTGGCCAAGTGCTTCTGCTTGCTAGCTTTAGGCACTTTGATGACCACCGGAGGGACAGTGGAAGGCGGTACCTGAACCGAGGAGACGGAGATAGGCACCGGTGTCGAACTCGATGCTGAAGTCGGTGTGAACGATGCCGGCTTCACAATGCCCGATGCAGGAGTCGTCGATGCAGGTTTCGAACGGACCGGCGAAACATCAGCAGAAGTTGAAGCAGACAGGTCCTTGGCAGTCTCCATCTTAAACATCGACTCCCAGAGCAAGCAGCGCCGTTTAAACGAGCGCGCAGTGAGCGTGGAACAAGGCCGGCACGATTTCGGAACGTGTTCTGGACCAAGACACTGAAGACAGCGTCGATGCGGGTCCGTCAACGAAATCGCACGCTGGCACTTGCTGCACTTCTTAAAGCCGGTGATTGGCCGGGACATAGGCCGGAAAATCGACGCTGCAAAGTCGAAGGCGCTAGGCCGAAGCCACGAGGCCGGCCCGGCCGAACCGCCGGAAGAAATAATTTTAACTTTTTTTTTTTTTTAGAAAATATAAATTAAAATTGAAATAAATTCAAAGAAACAAAAAACACGGTATAAAGAAGGCAAATATACTGAAATTCAGTCAGTGCAGAATTAAGAGAAACTTCTCAGCTCCGCGGAAAGAAAAGAACTGAGGAGACACGCCCGGTACATCGGGTGGGAAGGCACTGGCACTGGCGCATGCGCGGTGCGGGCATCTCGAAACTTCTGAGTTTCTTCAAGCAAGACATGCTTGCAAGATGTCCATATCGGGGCTCTGTCGGATGACATCACCCACTAGTGAGAATACCTGCCTGCTTGTCCTGGGATAAACCCATTTACTTATATTTTGTTTTACTCAATTATTGTAAATTCTCATACTTTCAATTATTTATCTTTTTAAACTTTTTTTCAAACTTTTCTTCAAGTTCTCATGTACTACTACGTTCAACTGAAAAAAGTGACTAAAGTATTACTTAACTTAAAACAGTGCTTGATCTTTGAAAATGCATTTTCAAAGATCAAGCACTGTTTTAAGTTAAGTAATACTTAATGCTGGATTTTAAGAGAAAATGGGATAAGCATGTGGGATCACTTCAGGCAAGAATTTAGGGGGTGGGTCATTAGAGTGGGCAGACTTGTTGGACCGTGGCCCTTTTCTGCTGTCATCTTCTATGTTTCTATGAATAAAGCGTAAAAAGAAACACTAAAAAATAGACAATAAGATTAAACTAATGATCAGTCAGAGACTTTTTAAAGCATGAAGTCTTCAGCTTGACAAAAAACTATAAGAATCAATATTTCTGATTACATCAGAAAGTGAGTTCCATAGTGGTGTTGCCAAAAGACTGTTCAAATATCTTTTTAAAATGGATTGCCTTAAAAGTATAAAACATCAATTTAAAATTTTCAACTCTGCCCTTGAACTAATTTGCAGAAAAAAAAAGATTAATAAACTCTTCAGTTGCTGCCCCTTGAAACTTTATAAACAAAACAGGAAATGTAATCAGAAAATCTGGATAGAGATGCTCTGTACTGACATTATTGAACTGTTGAAGCATTTTAGTTGTTAAGTAGATCATTTATACTGCAAACTAAAACATTTTTTTTTTTAATCAATCATAGATTTTGAAGATGTTTTATCTAGTGTGTACTTTCTAATGGAGAAGAATTCAAAGGCTCAGTTTTGGACTTCATACCAGGTTAGAAGGTAACTTAATTTTCTCCCATTTCATAGATATAACTTAGTCACTGCATTCTATAGCTTCTGACTTATGTGAATTTTCACCTGCTACTGTTTCTGAATACTGCAGTACATATTAAGGTCAGTGGGGATATTTGTCACATTTATTTGTAGCATATCTAATTCCCCAGTGTCTGAGGTTGACACAATCCATGCTTGGGTGTATAAGAATGGCTAGAAGGAAAAGGAGAAATTAAGTTCTTACCTGTAAAATTCTCTTTCTTTTAGTCCCTCCAGACTGGCACAGAAACTGATGACCAGCAGGTGGCAACTGAGACACAAACTTTTGGCAGTAGTATAAGTGGGCTGTGCTGTCCCAGGTACAATCAGTTTGACAAATAGTTTCTTAGTTAGCTAAGAACTGTGAACTACAATAGCAACAACACTCCCAGGAGAAAAGTAACTAACATCAAGAAATAGTTGGATATTGAATAGAAGAACATTCAAAAACGTCCCCATAATTCACCAGATGAACCAAACGCTACTGTTCTTTTAATCTCTCCTCACACACCAAAACACCGCAGGAAAGTACTCTTCGTGCAAAACGCTGAATAAAAAGTGACAAGGTGGGGTCTGTGCTGGTCTTGAGGGACTAAAGAAAATTAGCAAGAATTCTATTTCTCTTTCTTTATTGTCCCTCCATGATGGGACATACCAAAGCATAACCCATCTTGGGTGGGACCCTCAAAGAGCCGCCACAAGAACACACTCCCGAACAAAGGAATGAAGAAAAGACCAAACCGCAGTTGTACAGATATCTACCAGAGGTACAAGAGAAGACTCTGCCCAATAATCTGCCTAATCCGAGTGGAATGAGCTTTCAGACATTCCGGAACAGGCTTCTTCTGAAGAAGGTATGCAGAAGTGATAGCCTCCTTGATCCATTGTGCAATGGTAGCCTTAGAAGAACCATCCCTTTTATACGGACAAAAAGTCACTGATTTCTGGAACTCCTGGGTCCGCTGAACAGAAGAGCGAAGGACCCTACAGACATCCAATTTGCATAACTGCCTCTGCTCCAAAGAGCCCTTCTGACTACCTAAGACTGGAAGGACAGACTGGTTGACATGAAAAGGCGAAACCACCTTAGGCAGAAAAGAGGAAACCGGCCGCAGCACGACCCGCTCCCTAGATTACCGTATTTTCACGCAAATAACGCGCACCCGGGTATAGCGCGCAGAAATCACGATGATATGTACAAAAACTTTGGTATACCGCGCTCACGGGTATACCGCGCATGCTGCCCGACGCTCCTTTCGCCCGCCCTGACTTTCCGACTCTCCGTTCACCCCCCCTGACTTCCGTGCACTGTCCCCCCTTGAAGGTCTGTCCCCATCCTGAAAGCCTGATGCCCCCCCCCGACGTCCGATACATCCCTCCCCCCGAAGGACCGCCGACTCCCCAACAATATCGGGCCAGGAGGGAGCCCAAATCCTCCTGGCCACGGCGACCCCCTAACCCCACCCCGCACTACATTACGGGCAGGAGGGATCCCAGACCCTCCTGCCCTCGACGCAAACCCCCCTTCCCCCAACGACCGCCCCCCCCCAGCCGACCCGCGACCCCCCCTGGCGACCCCCCCATCCCCCTTCCCCGTACCTTTGGTAGTTGGGCCAGAAGGGAGCCCAAACCCTCCTGGCCACGGCGACCCCCTAACCCCACCCCGCACTACATTACGGGCAGGAGGGATCCCAGGCCCTCCTGCCCTCGACGCAAACCCCCCTTCCCCCCAACGACCGCCCCCCCCAAGAACCTCCGACCGCTCCCCCAGCCGACCCGCGACCCCCCTGGCGATCCCCACGACCCCCCCACCCCCTTCCCCGTACCTTTGGTAGTTGGCCGGACAGACGGGAGCCAAACCCGCCTGTCCGGCAGGCAGCCAACGAAGGAATGAGGCCGGATTGGCCCATCCATCCTAAAGCTCCGCCTACTGGTGGGGCCTAAGGCGCGTGGGCCAATCAGAATAGGCCCTGGAGCCTTAGGTCCCACCTGGGGGCGCGGCCTGAGGCACATGGTCGGGTTGGGCCCATGTGCCTCAGGCCGCGCCCCCAGGTGGGACCTAAGGCTCCAGGGCCTATTCTGATAGGCCCACGCGCCTTAGGCCCCACCAGTAGGCGGAGCTTTAGGATGGATGGGCCAATCCGGCCTCATTCCTTCGTTGGCTGCCTGCCGGATAGGCGGGTTTGGCTCCCGTCTGTCCGGCCAACTACCAAAGGTACGGGGAAGGGGGGTGGGGGGGTCGTGGGGGTCGCCAGGGGGATCGCGGGTCGGCTGGGGGGCGGTCGGAGGTTCTTGGGGGGGGGGGCGGTCGTTGGGGGGGGAGGGGGGTTTGCGTCGAGGGCAGGAGGGGTTGGGATCCCTCCTGCCCGTAATGTAGTGCGGGGTGGGGTTAGGGGGTCGCCGTGGCCAGGAGGGTTTGGGCTCCCTTCTGGCCCGATATTGTCGGGAAGTCGGCGGTCCTTCGGGGTGGGGGTGCGAGTGGTCCTGCCGGGGGGGGGGGGATGTATCGGACGTCGGGGAGTCGGCCGGGCAAGAGGGCTTGGGCTCCCTCTTGCTCCGATCGTGGATGCGGGTGCGGGTGGGAGCGCGTGCGAGCGGTTGTTCGGGGTGGGGGTGCGAGCGGTCCTGCTGGGGGGGGGTGAATCGGGCGTCGGGCGGGGTGGGAACTATGTTTTAAAACTTTTGTATACCGCGCTCACGCATATAACGTGCGAGGGGTATGCGCGGTAGGTAAAAACACGTATAACGCGCGCGTTATATGCGTGAAAATACGATACTCCAGGAAGGGAGGCCTACAGTTCAGAAATGCGTCTCACAGAAGTAATGGCCACCAGGAAGACAAGAGTAAGGTCCTTCAACGTGCCGGAGCCCAGAGGCTCAAAAGGAGGTCGCACTAGCACAGAAAGTACCAGATTGAGATCCCAGGCTGGAACCAAAGGCTTTATTTGAGGACAAAGCTATTTAGCCACCCTAAAAAACAAATCGCATCTGGAGAAGAGGCCAACCATGTAAACAAACTACAAAACGTAGAAAAAGCCACAAGCTGAATCTGGAGAGAGGACCAGGCAAGGCCCCTGTCCAGGTCATCCTGCAAGAATTCCAAGATGTGAGGCAAATAGATACAAAGGGGAGCCAAACTAAGCATGGACCACTCCTCAAAGGTACGCCAAACTCACACATGAGCCCAAGTGTTGGAAAGTGTCTGAGAAGATCCACAAAAAAGGTTAATCAAAAAAGCCAAAAACTAAAAGGTCATAATATTAATTGACCAATATATTTTAGTCTACATGAAGGAAAATGATCTCAGATATGCCACTCCTGTGGATTATATTGTTATAGCCCACATATGGATTAGTGGCGTGGTTTTCTTTCATTGATCTATAAAACCTTCATGGTAAACATATGACTAGTTTTGTCTAAATTAAATATTTAACCATTACTCTTGTTGTATGAATATCTATCTTATACAATGATTTTATATTTTAAATAATATTTTATATTTTTTATAAAATTTTTTTCTTTGTGCAAATTTTGCAAAAAATGTTTTAAGGAAAGTGCAACAAGCATAAATCTATTTGTGCAAATAAGCAATTTTTATAACTGTGCAAACTTGCAAAAAGTTAGATAGCAGCTGATTTATAATCACTGGAAATATGTAAACCAGCAAGAAAATTACTTACCTACCCCTTATTTGAAGTAAAATATTGGCTGTATGCAGTACAGAAGCCTCTACACTAAGATGAGACCAGTTTTCTAACTCCATGGGTAGACTTAGGTGTTTGACAAAAAGAAAACCCGATTTGAAACCAGTTAAAATGTCAAGTTATAAATATGTATAAAATTTTTGAAAACTTGTCATCTGGAAGCATTGGATAATTGCAGGAATTCGAATTTTGAATGATTGTTATTTATAATGGTAAACTGCTTGATTTTATACAATTGCAACATAAATTCAGGCTTAATAAATCAGTGTTTTCATTGGTTGCAATTGAAGCAGGCCATTCATGGAGGGTTTCTGAATGGAAAAATCTTAATACCCATTACAGTCTGGAATTTTTGTTTTCAGGTGGACTTTCTGGGTCACCAGGCTGCAGTGATATAAAACTTTTAGTGATTTGGTTAAAAAAAACAAACCTAAAAAAATGCTCTTAGGGATATTTGGAGCATTGAGATTAAACATCAGATTTCAGCATCTCAATGGCCACAAATTTGGTCGGAGAATAAGATGTACAATGTCGGCATCTATGAGGCAAACTTGTTTTTTTCTGTTACATAGAGCTTTTTGGACCCCAGTTAGATTACAAAAATTAAATAGTTCCTTGCCTAATAGATGTTGGCATTGTAATCTTGATGTAGGGACTTTGGATCATCTTTTGTTTTACTGTCCCTATAGCTTAGCCTTTTGGAATTCAATCTGGGATCAAATAAATTTTTATTGAAAAATTATATAGCGTTATCTTATGATACTGTGATTTTTGGAATGTCTATGAGAAAAAGAAGAGTCAGATTTCATTGTGTAACAATAAACTTTTATTGATCATGACAGGAGTTGCCATCCAACATATTACTAATAACTGGAAAGACCATAGTAGACTTAATTTTAATTTCTGGTGGAATTTGTTATGTCACCTTTGTAGAATGGAAATATCACTGGCGATACAAAATAGAAATAAGAATTTTATAAAAATATGGGAGCCATTAACATCTTTTTGTCATGAGTAATGCCATTTTTCAATCAAATATATACACCACTTAGTGTTTGGAGGGGGGTGGAGTGAGGGATTCTTCTATGTTTATAAGTATAATAAGTTTTTCAAGTGATTTATTAAATGTTATTATGATATTTGTACACTCGATGAAAGGCTAAAAATGAATTAAAAAAAAAAAAAAAGAAAATTTTAAGTGATGATCAAAGTGTAACTAATTTATCCTTATTTGAAACATGCATAAAGTTTAAAAAAAATTCATTTAAAATGTGAGCATTTGATTTATATAAAGTTGTTTCCTTTAGTGCCAACTGGTCAATTGAAGATTTGCTCTACAAGTGGGATCTGAAGTGTGTTCATGTACCCTTGATTACCTTCCATGGCCACAGTCCTCATTTAGCTGGATCAGAACTTCCAGGAAGACACACTGTTCAAATGATGATCATAACTGCAAAAGGCACATGAATACTACAAGTGGAGATTCGGGTTTAAGTTTACAGACTTTTTCAGATTAGGTTTTGTACCTCAAGCTAGCTAAAGTAGCAGAAGGTATCTAGAGGAATCAGCAACTTACCTTGCAAAGTGAAATGGAAAGCCTGTCCTATTGTAAATATTTGAAAAGTACTACACATTAGCAGTATTTATTCCAACTTGCTCTAAGTTTATTTTTAAACTTAGTAAACAAATCCCTGTACAGGTGTAATTAATACATTGTAAAAACAATGAATATAGAACGGAAATTAAAGGTTTAGGCAATGAGAAATTTTCATGACTTAGAAAAAGTTGTATAATCTATTTAAGCTAATGTTTGAATTTAAAACCAACTGTTGATGGAAATCACTTTTCTTCTCTATATTTTAATCATAAAATGTCTCAGTGCCAACAAAGTATTTAGGCCAACAATGTCTTCAATCTTCCAGCTTAATCCAGGGCTGGTTATCGAGTTGAGGTGACAACGCAAACGGTGCTTGGCAAGTGTCAAACCAAGGATCTCCCAGAGCTTTCCATTTATAGGACCTCATGGTCTCTCCAGCAGCCCCAGTCTGGATATCTCTCATGTCCCTCAAACCTTCCCCTTGCCTAGTATTCCAACTATAATCCCTTCAAGAACCCATTATAGAAGCATTTTAAAGAGCCAGTAGATAAACTGATTAGGGCCTCAAGAACTAGGACCCCAGCTATGTGAATAGAACAACACAGTGTCAAAGTCGATCCTCGATGGCCGCCATCCAGTCGCTTTTTCAGGATTTCCCCAATGCATGAATCTATTAGCATACAATGAAAGCAGTGCATGCAAATAGATCATGTATATTCATTGGAGAAATTCTGAAAACCTGACTGGAGGGCGGCCCTTGAGGACAGACTTTGACACCCCTGGAAATAAATCAAGTTGTCCTTATACGCACACTATGAACACTCATCCTTGTAAGAGGAGGCCCTTGAACCCATATGAAGTTTATAAGATTCAGCTTCCGGGCAAGCTTTGAAACACCAAAGTTTATGGTCTGGGTCCCAGCATCTACCAACCCTGATGGGTTGCACAAGTCAGAGGAAGTTTGCATTCAGGGGAACTTGGTTCAAATCATGCTGTTCTGATCTTGGGAAGTCACTAACTCTCCATTGCCTTAGGTACACACACACACACAAGCCCTCTAGGAGGGGGAAATATCTAGAGTAACAATGTAATTTGCCTTAAAAACTACTACTGAAAAAAGTGTGACTGAAGGCCAAATAGCAATGTTACTTACCGTAACAGTTGTTATCCAGGGACAGCAGGCAGCTATTCTCACTAGTGGGTGATGTCATCCGACAGAGCCCCGATACGGACATCTTGCAAGCATGTCTTGCTTGAAGAAACTCAGAAGTTTCGAGATGCCCGCACCGCGCATGCGCCAGTGCCTTCCCGCCTGATGCTCCGGGCATGTCTCCTCAGTTCAGGTAGCTAGCAGAGAAGCCAACCCAGGGGAGGTGGGTGGGACGTGAGAATAGCTGCCTGCTGTCCCTGGATAACAACTGTTACGGTAAGTAACATTGCTTTATCCCAGGACAAGCAGGCAGGTATTCTCACTAGTGGGTGACCTCCAAGCTAACCTCAATGGGATGGAGGGAGAGTTGGCAACTTAGGAGAACAAATTTTGTAACACAGTTTGGCCAAACTGCCCATCCTGTCTGGAGAAAGTATCCAGACAATAATGAGAGGTGAACGTATGAACCGAGGACCAAGTGGCAGCCCTACAAATCTCCTCAATCGGTGTCGATCTGAGGAAGGCTACAGAGGCTGCCTTTGCTCTGACCTTATGGGCTTTGACCTTACAGGGAAGGGGTAATCCAGCCTGGGCATAGCAGAAAGAGATACAAGCCGCCATCCAGTTGGAGATGGTGCGCTTCGATACAGGTCGTCCCAACTTGTTTGGATCAAAGGAGACGAAAAGTTGAGGAGCATTTCTGTGTGGTTTGGTGCGATCCAAGTAGAAAGCCAAAGCACGTTTACAGTCCAGAGTGTGAAGAGCTGATTCTCCAGGATGAGAATGAGGCTTTGGAAAGAACACTGGAAGCACAATAGATTGGTTGAGGTGAAATTCAGAGACCACTTTAGGCAGGAATTTCGGGTGAGTATGGAGGACCACCTTGTCATGATGGAATACTGTGAAAGATGGGTCCGCTACCAAGGCCTGAAGCTCACTGACCCTGCGAGCAGATGTGAGGGCCACCAGAAAAACCACTTTCCAAGTGAGAAACTTTAGTGGAGCCTTGCTCAGAGGCTCAAAAGGAGGTTTCATAAGCTGAGAAAGGACACCATTTAGATCCCAAACCACTGGAGGCGGTTTGATAGGAGGATTGACATGAAAAAGTCCTTTCATAAATCTGGAAACCATAGGATGAGAAGAGAGAGGTTTCCCTTGTAGAGGCTGATGGAAAGCCGCAATAGCACTCAGGTGGACTCGTATACATGTCGACTTGAGACCAGACTGAGACAGATGTAAAAGATAGTCCAAAACAGAGGATAGGGAGGCTCGCTGAGGCTCCTTAGAATTGGAAATACACCATGAAGAAGATCTAGTCCATTTTTGGGAGTAGCATTGACGAGTAGCAGGCTTCCTGGAAGCCTCCAAGACATCCCTCACCGCCTGGGAAAACTAGCGGGGAGTTATGTTGAGAGGAACCAAGCTGTCAGGTGGAGAGACTGCAGATTGGGATGAAGCAGAGACCCCTGATGCTGAGTAAGCAGTGAAGGAAACACTGGAAGTAGGCACGGTTCCCTGCTGCTGAGTTGAAGAAGGAGGAACCAAGGTTGTCTGGGCCACCGAGGAGCTATCAGAATCATGGTGGCATGGTCGGACTTCAGCTTGACCAGAGTCTTTTGAATGAGAGGGAATGGCGGAAACGCATACAGAAAGCGATTCCCCCAATCCAGCAGAAAAGCATCTGCCTCGAGGCGATGAGGAGCGTAGATCCTGGAGCAAAACTGAGGCAGCTTGAAATTGTGGGGAGCCGCAAAGAGGTCTATCTGAGGCGTTCCCCACTGAGCAAAGATCTGATGAAGGGGCTTGGAGTGGAGTGTCCATTCGTGAGGCTGGAGAAGACGACTCAGTTTGTCCGCCAAGACATTGTCCCTCCCCTGAATATAGACAGCTTTGAGGAAGGTATTGTGACGAACCGCCCAATCCCAGACTCTGAGAGCTTCCTGGCAGAGGGAGGCCGAGCCCGTGCCCCCTTGCTTGTTGACATAATACATGGCGACCTGATTGTCGGTGCGAATGAGGACCACCATGTCGTGAAGCAGATGTTGAAAAGCTTGAAGAGCATTGAAGATGGCTCTGAGCTCCAGAAGATTGATTTGATGGAGTCGGTCCGCACAGGTCCAGAATCCCTGAGTGCAAAGCCCATCCAGATGAGCCCCCCCAGGCATAGGTCGAGGAATCGGTAGTGAGAACCTTCTGATGAGGAGGAGTGTGAAACAGAAAACCTCTGGATAGATTCGAAGAGGTCATCCACCAAAGTTGAGACTGCCGAAGAGCAGGAGTGACTATGATGTGTCGAGTCAACGGGTCTGACACTTGAGTCCATTGAGAAGCTAGGGTCCACTGAGGAGTTCTGAGGTGGAGCCTGGCAAAGGGCGTCACATGAACTGTAGAGGCCATGTGGCCCAGGAGGACCATCATGTGTCTCGCTGAGATGGACTGGCGAGAAGATACAGACTGGCAGAGACGAAGAAGAGCATCCATGCGCTGAGGAGGAAGGAATGCTCGAAGCTGGATGGTGTCCAGTACCACCCCGATGAAGGGAATGGACTGGGTAGGCTGCAGATGAGATTTGGGAAAATTGATCTCGAAGCCCAGGCTCTACAGGAAGCAGATCGTGGTCAAGGTCCAGTTGTCGAGGTATGGAAATACCTGAAGACCCCTGTTCCGGAGTGCACCGGCCACCACCACCAGACACTTCGTGAAGACTCTGGGAGACGAGGACAGGCCGAATGGAAGCACTCGATACTGCAGATGTAGATGTCCACCCGAAATCTGAGGAACTTGCGGGAGGCCGGATGAATGGGAATGTGATTGTAGGCCTCCTTGAGATCCAGAGAGCATAACCAGTCGTTCTGCTCGAGGAGAGGGTAGAGAGAAGCAAGTGTCAGCATGCGAAACCTCTCCTTGACTAGGAATTTGTTGAGGGCCCTGAGGTCCAAAATGGGTCACAGGTCGCCCGTCTTCTTCGGAACAAGGAAGTACCGGGAGTAAAACCCCTGGTTCAGTTGGTCCGTTGGGACCGGCTCCACGGCACGAAGCCGGAGCAAAGCCTGAGCTTCCTGGAGAAGAAGGGTGGTCTGAGTCAAGTTGGAAGGATACTCTCTTGGAGGGTGGTCCGGAGGGACCTGATGGAAATGAAGAGAGTATCCTTCCTTGATGATAGTAAGGACCCAGAGGTCGGTTGTTATGGCCTCCCAGCGATGATAAAAATGATGGAGGTGCCCTCCGATGGGAAAAACAGGGGGAGGCAGAATGAGGTTGGTTATGCCCTCGACGAGAGTCAAAAAGGCTGAGTGGTCTTAGGGACAGCAGGCGATTGAGACTTAGGCTGACCCTTTTGGGGAGGCTGACGCTTCGCCGGTTGCCTCGCAGGAGGAGTTTGCCTCGGCTGATAACGCCTCTGATAAATCAACGGCGGACGAGAAGGTCGAGACTGCTGAGGCTTAGGCTTCGGCCGAAGGATAGATTGGAAGGACTTTTCGTGGTCAGACAACTTCTTCGTGACAGTCTCGATGGATTCGTCAAAAAGATCCGCCCCAGCACACGGGACGTTCGCCAGGCGGTCCTGAAGATTCGGGTCCATATCAATGGTCCGCAACCAGGCCAACTGGCGCATCGCCACCGAGCAGGCCGCTGCTTGGGCGGAGAGCTCGAACGCATCATAGGCAGATTGCATTAACTGAAGCCGAAGTTGGGACAGCGAAGCAACCACTTCCTCAAACTCAAACCTAGCCTGGGATTCGATGTATGGTGTGAACTTCCGAAGCACAGGTAGAAAAATTCCAAGTAGGCTGCAAAGTGGAAATTGTAATTCAGGACTCGAGACGCCATCAACGAATTCTGATAGATGAGTCGACCAAACTTATCCATGGTTCTGCCCTCGCGGCCCGGAGGCACTGAAGCATAGACCTGGCCAGGATGAGACTGCTTGAGCGAGGATTCGACCAGGAGGGACTGGTGAGAAAGCTGAGGACCCTCGAAGCCTTTATGATGCACCGTGCGGTACCGCGCATCCAATTTGCCAGGGACCGCAGGGATAGAGTAAGGAGACTCGAAGCATCGCATGAAGGTCTGGTCGAGGAGCTTGTGCAGGGGAAGCTGCAAGGACTCTGCCGGAGGACGAGGCAAGTGCATGGTATCGAGGTACTCTTTGGAATATCGAGACCCAGCATCGAGAGTAATGTCCATGTCATCCGCCATCTGCCTGAGGAACGATGAAAAGGACAGTTGGTCTGCTGTCGCCGGTCTGCGAGACGGACTAGAAGAAGAGGCTTCAGAGAGGCCTGCGAGCAACAGGACGAGTAGAAAACCTCGGGGTCCTCGAACTCCGGGCCCGGAGGAGACCCAGTCGAAGCAGCATACCCCAACCGAGGCAATTTCTTCTGAGGCGAGACGGTCGAGTGGAATGCTTCGAAGAATGTCTGGATCGATGCCCCTCCCAATGCCTGGAAGGGGATCGAGCCAGTCTGTGAGAAACTGGCTCAGACGCCTCCAAGGAGCAGATTGGACTTGATGCCGTCGATCGCAGAGGCGGCAGAGTCGGAGGCTCCCCCGACGCCGCCCGGGTTTGATAGGGGGTTCGGAAGAACTCGTCCTGCTTCCTGCTATGCCCAGGACTGGGTGGCCCCGAAGGTGGACGCCACACTGAGTCATGGGGCGGAGTAATTGGTTTCAAGGGAGGCAGGTCACTAAACGAGGCTTTCATCGAGGGATGGGCTCCAAGGGAGGCATATCACTAAGGGAGGCCCTCCTCGAGGAAATCGGTTCCAAAGGAGGTACAGTGCTAACGGAGGACCTCCTCGAGGACCCGGACACCGCTCGCCGCTCCTCCTCGCCGAGTAACGAGGTAGTGCGGCGAGGAGGAGGGGGCGGTCCGCCCCTCGAAGCCGAAGCTGGAAGGTCACCCTGGATGGTGGCAATCAGCCGAGGCCCCATGGTCTGCATGAGCTCCACGAACTGAGCCTCCAGGATGGACCGCAACGAAGCCGATATGGAGGGATCCGCACCAAAAGGGGGCCCTTCCGCACGGTCTCCGCGCTCCTTGGGTGCTACGTGCTTCTGCTTGCCAGTCTTAGGCACCTTGAGCACCACCGGAGGAACTGTCGGGGTTGATACCTGCTCCGAGGAGATGGATGAAGGCACCGACACCGGAGCCGAAACCGGTGTGAACGACGCCGGTTTCAGGAGGCCCGAAGCAGCCGGGGAGGCAGAGGGCTTCGCAGGAGTCGAAGCACCTGTCGATGTCGAAGCTGCAGGATCCGATGAAGCTTCCATCTTGAACATGGACTCCCACAGCAGACAGCGACGCTTAAACGCTCTCGCCGTCAGAGTGGATCAAGGCCAGCACGATTTCGGGAAGTGATCCGGTCCCAGACACTGTAAGCAGCGTCGATGAGGGTCCGTGAGCGAAATCGCGCGCTGGCACTTGCTACACTTTTTAAAACCGGTGATCGGCCGGGACATAGGCCGGAAAAGCTCTGCCGCAAGGTCGAAGGCGCGGGGCCCCAGCCACGCGGCCGACCCGGTATCGGAAGGAAAAATTTTTTTTTTTTGAAAAAGAAAGAAAGAAATGCACAGGAGAGCCAAAATAACTCAACCCGCAGCAAAAAAATTGATTCAATGGGCGCAAATCGAAGATAGACTTCTCAGCTCCGCGGAAGAAAAATAACTGAGGAGACACGCCCGGAGCATCGGGCGGGAAGGCACTGGCGCATGCGCGGTGCGGGCATCTCGAAACTTCTGAGTTTCTTCAAGCAAGACATGCTTGCAAGATGTCCGTATCGGGGCTCTGTCGGATGACATCACCCACTAGTGAGAATACCTGCCTGCTTGTCCTGGGATAAAATATGTTGCAACCTACCTTACTTCAGATTATTTTTAAGTAGAAAAACTGGCAAACTGAAGCAATGTTGACACTGGGTAACCTGAAAGTTAACAGGACCTTCATACATAAGTTAAAAAGCTACCCAGACATTAGAAGTAGAGAAAAAAGAAAACTGTTTTATTAACTACAGAATGGTATAGTACAGAATGTCATAAGCAAGATACATCAATCAGTACTTACAAAAGGAATGAACCACTTTGAACATTACTTTCTATATAGCAAGTTTATACATCATGAGGATGATCAAATTTATCATTCTGGAAAAGAGTGTATCAGCTAGATGTGCTTACTGTATGCTCCACTATTTTTATGCAAGGCCCGGGGGGTGACTGGAAGTGCAGTTGTCAGGTATTTTAATAAACTGGACAGCCATTTGTTTCTGCATGACATGGCGTCGTTACACAGGAGCAATCAGGAGAAAAACAGGAAACAGCCAAGCACTCTGCACTGCAACACGCCACCTTAACAGCTAACCAGCATTACTCAACTGCTACACAACTGCGCCTAGTGCACAAAAATACATAAGAGAAGATATTAGAATTGTAACCGGATAAAATAATCCTTTCCAAAAATTAATGATAACATCTTATACAAATTTGGGGGATTCTGATTTAAAGTTTGGAAGTAATTAGCCTACACAGAATAGTTATATTGGAAAATGTTACAGGGACACAATTTTAAATGTCGGCAAAAGGTGACAATGCTTTTAGGCTATTAGCCATGTAAATGCTACATGGTTCTTAAACATGAAGCAAAAAAAAAAAAAAAAAAAAAAGGCTTGCAATATTCCTCATTAAAATCGTTAACAGAACTTAGCACTGCATAAACAAAAGTTTAATTTACCTCAAAAATCCAAGCCAATAATGAAATCTGTAGTCGTTCACTAAGAAATTGGAATAACAGCAACAAAATGGCACATAAAATGTGATGTCTGCCATTTCAGGCACAACTTAAACAAGTTAAAAAGAATTTTTTTTTTTTTTAAACAAATAACCACCTTTTCCACAGCCAATTGCTTGTTCCATTGGGGCTCTCCAATGGACTGAAGAATGTATCTTTTATTCCAGTGTCCATTGAGTAGACTTCTCTTTAATATGATGAATTAGGAGTCTGAAGGAAAAAAATGAAAAAACCCACCTTAAAATTGTACAAAAATTACACGTTGCTTCAATACAACATATCAAAATTAGCCTTTAACAAAAAATGAATCATGTTCTTCAAAGCATTTCCCATGAGATGTGAAGTAGAACTGTAGTTTAGTTCTAATTGGTAGCCAAATCATAACAGCATTAAGATAACTGTATAACACAGTCAAGTCAATTATTATGACCATCAGGAACACAGCCAATGAATAAATGCACGTCACGCACAGACTCCATGGGCATATAAGGTGGAATGTCAGCAAGAAATTAATATAGCAACCATGGCTGTCATGGGGAAAAAATGTGATTTATCAGACATTAAAAAGGGATGATCGGTTACTGGGCCAAGGGCGGCAGCATTTCAGAAACGACGGAGTTCTAACTGTTCATGGCAAAGTGGGGGAAGCCACTGCTTGCTCTGAATTGGTAGCATGGAATATTGCTACTCCTTGGATTTTAGCCAGGTATTTAGTGACCTGGATTGGGCCACTTTGAGAGCGGGCTACTGGGTTTGATGGACCATTGGTCTGACGCAGTAAGGCTATTCTTATGACAAATCGAGGTAACTGTAGGGCAGCATGAGCCATCAATGCTAGAGGTAAACGTTGGTTGTGCAGGTTGGTATGGGTCTACATTAATCCAAATGGGTCTACATTAATCCAAATGAACCAGGGGGCTTCCAGATGCGTGTCTAAAATGACTGTGCAGCGAACTCTATTGCAAATGGGGCTCTGGATCAGATAGCTGGTGGACCTGCACTATCTGGTAAGAGGGTTGCCTTCACTGACGAGTCATATTTTGAGGACCATCAAAAAGATGGGACGTTGGCGCATCAGGTGTGAAGCCACCAAGAACAGACATCCAGCAACCATTGTTGGACGTACACAAGCTAGTGGTGGGAGCTTTATGGTCTGGGCCTTGCGATACCTCTGGAAGGCACGCTCAACTGATATGGGTATCTCCATCCTTGCCGATCAAGTATACCCATATACGTTGGCGGTCTTCCCTATGGATGATGGAATCCTTCAACAGGACAATGTGACATGTCATTACCACCAGAATTGTTAGCAAGTAGTTCAGCAGAGCATGACCAAGGCTTCCAGCTACTTTCCTGGCCTCCAAATTCCCCACCACACACTCTTTAGCAACTGTCTGATGCACTGCAGTCTGCATGGTGCAAGATACCTCTAGCAACCACACAGCATCTTACTGAATCTCTCCCATTATCTGGCTGCCGTCTGTGCTACCAGAGGTGGTTATTCTGGATATTAGCAGATGGTCATAATAATGTGACTCAACTGTGTAAAACTCCCACATTTAAGACATTAACTGATACCCAGGACAAACCATGATGCAGAATTAAATCCCTTTTAAGTTTAGTTATACAATAAAATCCTGTAATCTTTTAAAGAGCTAGGTTAAAAGTTTGACCGATATTTAGAAAGCTAAATATTTTAAAACATTTACCATTCTGTACAATCAACATGTTTGTAAGCAGATCAAACAATTTAATGAGGTTAAAGACACACTATCCTTCCCCAACTTAGTCCATTTGACTGATTAAGGCTCCACCACTGGAATTGTCTTGGCTCTATAATTTTTTGTTGGAAGTCACATCCAGCAAAATATATAGCGTCAATTCCAACAACTAATTGATCTTCAAGCACTCCTCAGGAGGAGAAAGGATAGTGCATCTTTAACATTTAAAGACAAACCTGCTCCAATACACCGCCCACAGAAACAGGTCCCTGGAGATCAGGCCAAATCAGTTAAAATCTGCAATACTGGCCAATATTCTTTTAGCAAACAGGAGACCGCAGCTTTAAAGGGGAAAATGCAGATGTTGGATAAAAAAACAGTTAAAAAAAAAATCATTCATAGGCAGGTTCAAAATATGCATACTTTAAAAAAAAATAAAAAAGCAGAAGTAAGCAGTACAGTTTATTTAAACAAGGCTTGAAATTCCTTTCTAATTTTGGGGAAGCAATTTTTAGGTAGTTAACTTTAGTTTGTAAGTCCTTAAATACAAACACCATGCCTTATGAAATTATGCATTAGCTCAGTTACTGGTAACCTTACCAGCTACACATGCCCCCAAATAGAACCCTTAAATAACAATTTCATGCCAAAATAAAAATGCTATCTGGTACACATATTATTACCATGATCCTAAGATGAAACAGCTCCTTCCTCTTCAGGAGATTTGGGAGGGCTCTTTGATGCAGATCTGGAATGAGACTCTGCCTTTGAAGGTGGAGGAGAGACTCTGGATCTAGATCTGGAACGTGATCTTGACACGGAGGATGACTTTGATTTAGACCTGGATCTTCTAGCAGATCTAGATTTCGAACTGGAGCGGGAACGAGAGCGAGTACGAGATCGAGATTTGGAGCGGCTGTAGCGTGATCTGCTGCGAGATCTTGAGCGACTCCTGCTTCTAGATCTACTGCGGCGGCGGCGCCTCGGGCTGGGGAAAAAAAAAGAAAAAAAAAAAGTTGTCTCACACTGCAAAACAAGTTTGGCAAGTCAGCAGAATTCATGGCAATGAAGTGTTCAGTCTGGGAAACAAGGTTGAATACAGATATCACTAAACATTTTAACTTAAAATATTCTATAAGTCTTAAATAGTCAAAAGTATGCTTAAAGATATGGGGGAAAACAGAGACCACTGTTTTTTTGCCAGATACATGTGACCTGTAGGATATTGGGATGTCGGTCCGACCCAGTAAGGCTACTCTTATGGTCCACGTGAGCAATCCAAGCCCCATCACTTACTATCCTTTATTTCCTACAAGGTTCACATCAGCCAATGTGAACAGATTAGAGACAAATCTATTCGCCAAGTTCTTATTTACTGTAATGTTATTAGAAAACTGTTTAAAAAAAGCCTGCATCAACAGCAGAACATTTCAGGTCGATAATTTTTTTTATATATATTTTTTTGAAGAGACCCGATTACGCAAGTGTTTCACCACACATAAAAAAAAAATACTCAAATTGTGCAATGATTTTAGCTCGCCATCAGACGCTCTCTCCCCATCCCCCAAGGCACCACGTGCCATAGAAGCGCGCGCTTTTAGGGTGAATCCGGAGCGAAACCAGATTCAAGTGCCACACGCTAGTTCTTTAATCAAGCATGTCCAATATCGTAATAAGGTACGGCCAACAAAGCCGGGGGGGGTCAGCTAACCACCCCATGTTTGCCCTTAACGCAATCTTGCCATCACCCCCCTCTTACCTGCGGCTCCTCCGTCCATAGCCACCGCCACCGTATCTGCGGGGCGGCGGGCCCCTACGGCTATGGTGCGAGTCCGGGGGCCGGCCGTAGCGAGCCATCTGCACACGCAGCTCGCGACCGTCTAGCACAGCCCCATCCATGGCATCCATAGCGTCCTCGGCATCGCGCTTGTCGTGGAAGCGAACAAAAGCAAAACCGCGGCTCTCTTTGGTGTAACGGTCGCGAGGGATGTAGACATCGCCAACTCGGCCGTACTTTTCGAAGACCCGGCGCAGGGTCTCGGGGGAGGTGCGGTAAGTAAGATTGTCGACCTTCAGGGAAGTCATGCCTTCTACGTCGGGCGGAGGTCGGCCGTAGCTCATCTTCGTACAAGGGAACTGATTATAGCAGGAACCGGAGCCGGTTCCTGGTAGGAAACGCGCAACCCTCCGAAAAGGGTCACGGTTTAAAAATTATAATAAAAAAAAAAATTAATAATAAAACCTGTTAAAAAAACTTTTTTTTCCCCTGCCCGGGCGTTCCCCCGAACGTATGCTGTCTCTTTCTCTAAAGAAAGAGAAAAAACGCCCAACAAATGCCAGAATACTAGGGCGCGGGAGGGCCCAGCGGCAGTTAAAGCGAGAGCTGCACGAGACAGCCCTCACGCGCTTTCCCCTCACAATCAGAAAATGGCTGCCCTCCCGCCCAGCAGCTGCCTACTCCTCTCCGTTCTCCCCGGAAGTGGAAACCTCCCCTTCCACAAGGGTTATAGTTATACAATAGCGACCAAGTAACAATTACTTCTCCGTTTTTAAACATACTTTCCAGCACATAAACGCCAATATACACCGCGTAGGTATGTTGTGTGTGTGGGGTTTTTTTTTTTTTTTTATTATATCCTATTTTATCTAATGCTTTCAGCAATGCTTGACCCTACCGGAAGTAATTGTAGTTTGCTTAGTAATTCTTAGGGGTTTTTTTTTAAAAAGTGAACTTGACTTCCCCCATGTATGTATATTTTATTATATATTATGATTTATCAAACTTTGCTAAACAGTTGATTTAAAACTCGTGAAGTAAACTTACCGCAAGGCGGTAGATGAAAAAAAATTATCTATATTTCTTCAACATTAATATAAATTGAAAGCAGCCTTTAAAAAATTTTAGGCTATTAGCCACTTTTATATGGAAAATAAAACATGAACATGTATTTGTGAATATGTAAATGTAACGTGGACTTTAGTCTGATGCAGCAGATTGAGCACGTGACCGGATATGCAACGGGGCTGCTGGGCATTGTAGTTTTATGTTTCCGCACCAAAGTCCCGTTTTACCCCATAGTCATTTTATTTTTTTGTTTTGTTTTGTAAGTCCTTTAGTATTTGTAAGCGGGTGTTATAAAGTATATCATGTCTTACTAATAAGAGGCCCTGGAAACAGTAAACACGCAAATGATCATCGATTTTATTTTCTTTATTGTTCTCTATGGGCTTAAACAAATCAATAAACAAAGATAAGATATCTTTAAATTAAAAACAAAACGGTGTTGCTATGCAGGCCTTTTAGCTCGGAAAACAGCGATCAAACTGCATTTCCCAGCGTCCTTTTAAGGGTGAGTCTGTATCAGCTGACGATCTTTTTCTGAATTTCCTGTTGTGTGCGGGAATGGAAATGATTTCTCCCTTTGGTCTTGTCAGGTGATCGGTAGCTACTTCGGTGAAGAATGATGTTAAACACTTCGGCGGCTAAACTTTCTATGACGGAGTCTCAGAGAGGCTGTGAAAAACATAGGATTTGAGATCGGAGCTGCTTGGTTGCCCTTAATGAGTAGTAAGTAGGTAGGCAGGCAGGCAGGAGTTTCATACAGATTTCAAAATTGCTTGTCTTATTGCTTTATTTGTGCTTTGTAGTATATTTGAAATAACAACAGTAAACATTTGTACATTTGATTTTTCTCTACACACGCACGGGAGGTGTTGTATATAGGGTTCCAAAATTTTGGAACAGTACAGTGTGATTTCCAGAAACATAAAAGACAGTCATTTGGGTGGTATGGTGGGAGTTGTACCCTTACTGATATAGATGTGACTGTATATTTTTCATTTAGTTTATCTTTTGTACTCTTTTAAGCATTATTATTGCTAAGCAAATCTTTTCTTTCTTTCTTTTTTTCTAGGAAAGAAAAGTATCATGTGTAAGAAGGAAAGGTGGAATTAACATTTTTAGGCTGAAGCTGACAACTTGTCTGAAGAAAAAAAAATGACTCCTGATAATAAAAAGCTGTTTAACATAATCATCCTTGGATGTGCTTTCATGTTTATGTTCACAGCTTTCCAAACTTGTGGAAATGTTGCGGTAAGGTGAAAAACATCTACACTTCCTTTGGATTCCTTCTCTTCATCTCTCCAGTTTGGACCCCCTTTTACAAAGCTGTGATAGTGATGCTGCTGTGGTAAATGCACCGAAGCCCAGTCAATTCCTTGAGTACATTTACTGTGGCAGCATTGCTACCTCGGCTTTGTAAATATTTTGATTGGCTTGTTCTAGTCTCTTCCCTTCACTCCCTTTGAACAAACATTGAAATATGGACTGGGAACCTCTGTAGTGGAATCTACTTTTTCCACAATTTTGTATGGGAGCTTTTTATGCATAGATTATTACATTGTAGGATAAGATGTTATCCTTTAAGTCTTTTAGAGGTTCTTTTTCTAAGCTGCTTTAGGTGCACTTAATGCAGCTTAAAATGGCATACCGTGGGATACACGTGGACATCCTATGGAAACGCTTAATTTGCGCTTTCTAACTGTATGCTAAAAAATACTTTCAAATTTTCTTTTGAGGAAGCATGTATGGGGTAGAGAATGGGTGCTCTTGCACTAATCAGCAGAGCTACAATACCATTTGCTAATTGATCCCTTACCGCCTACAAAATAGGTGACTGTAAATTCACATACCGTATATACCTGAATATAAAACCATCCAAATATAAACCAAGGTAACCTTTTTTCCCCTTAAAAAAGGGGAAAAAGTTGTCTCAAATATAAACTGAGTTTGTAAGCTCTACTAAGCAGGGACTGTTTCTTCAATGTATTACTGTACATAAGAATTGCCATACTGGGACAAACCGAAGGTCTACCAAGGCCAGTATCCTGTTTCCAACAGTGGCCAACCGAGGTCTCAAGTGCAGTGCTGCATACATCTAGCAACACTATAAAAATGTAAGCCGTAATAGCAGTAGTAACTCACATCAGCCATTTTGAGTAGTGACACTGCATGGTGCAGGAGCAAAGGAGGATTGCTCTTGCCCTGGCTCACGACTGAACCAGCAGAGCTTAAGATAAGCCCAAGTGGAGCCCTGTGATGGATCTGAGAGGGGAAAGACTTCAATATAAACCGAAACCCTCATTTTTGGGCCATTTTTTGGCTCAAAAATTTAGGTTTATAGTCTAGTATATACAGTACACTAATTGGCTGTTAAATGTTCTGTGTTATCTCTGTATTAGCCAGATAGGGGGGAATTCATGAAAGGGCATTAAGGACCTGATTCTACAACAGCTACTGAAAGATAGGCAGCCCAACCACTGCCTAACTTACTTGATTTAATTGGCACGATAATTGGTTGCCCCATTAAAGCCCAATTAAACCCTTGTGGAAAAAAAAGAAAAAGCGGCCTCTGGGACTAGAACCTAGGTCCCTGGCAGCTAGCAGCACATAGTGACGCTGAAGCTCAGAAGTGGGTGTGGTTAGAGGTGGTTCCAGATTTCGGTGTCTCTATGTTCTGCTGGCCGCGATCCCGGAAGGACACTGGGCACCAGAAATGTGGCCTACATTTCCGGCACCTAAGGTTCTTGGGAGCCACGATTCTGGAAACACCATCTGTCGGTGATTAATGTGCAGCAGGTGCCGCTTACAAAATCAGGGCCATAGTATGTTAGTGCGCATTAACTGCTAACATGATTGCACGCACAAACACATTTCATGAATTCCCACCTTAATGTGCGTTTAATCATAACAAACTAGCTGGTTAATGCAAACATACCCAAGCTATACCCCCTCCATAAAATATTTAAAACAATTCTTACTGTGCAGTTTTGTGTATGCAAATTTGCAAAATACCAGAAAACACTTTAATGTGTTTGGTAGCCTATTTTTGTGTGCTAGGATGTTTGTGCTTCAAAGTTCTGCATGGGTTGGCTCCCAGCTATCTAGTAGAACATTTCAACTTTTCCAACGCAAGACGCTCCTTGCGTATTTCAACATTATCCAAATTTCCCTCTGTTAGGGGTTATTATTATAAAAGATACAATAATCGATTGCTATCATTATCAATCCGCTCTTTGGGACTTGGATTTTCGTCAGCTTTTTATTCTACATCCTACATGAACTTTAGGAAATTATTAAAGACTCGCTTGTTGAGAAAGTTTTTGTAATATCTCACACACACAAAGCCCTGTAAAGACTAATTTGCTAAGATTATTTTTGTAGCTCGCTGTTAATGTCCCAGCTTTTTTTAAATTGTTAACCGCATGGATCTGAAAGGTTTTGCATTATATAAATGCTGTGTTATTGAAGGCTTGGCACCCTTTAATGAAGGTGATCCAAAATGCCATTCCTGAATTTAGAAATCATAAATCCTCTACTTCCCTATACTGAAACTAGCCAGTCAGAAATATGGAGTACAGAACAGAAAAGTTGTATACTAGCTCGTTGATATCCCTTCTGTAGAAAAACTGTCAGATATATGAGAAAGTTAAATGTTGCATACACATCTTTTAAATTGTTTTTGGCTGGTGAAAGCTCACTAAGCCAACTTGATTACTGCAACATTGCCTATTTAGCAATCTCCCAAAAGAATATGCGACGTTTACAATTAATGCAAAATGCAGCGGTCAAACTAATCTTCGGGCTAAAGAAATTTGATCACATGACACCTTACTACCGGCAGTTGCACTGACTAACAATGGAAGCACGCGTAAAGTTTAAGTTCGCCTGCTTCTGCTTTAAAGTATACGGACTAGCCCCTAAATACATAACTGATCTTTTCTCCTCAGCCAGCAGACACAAGAGAAGCTCACATTCGAACTTCGTTTCCCCCCCAGTTAAAGGATGTAAACTAAAAAAACACCATGAACACCTTCTCTCACATCAGGCAGCATTATGGGGTAAAGATCTAGAACAATTACTCTCGCCCACTACTTACGAGGAATTCAGAAAGCGCCTAAAAACTTATTTGTTCTTAAAGTATCTAGACAACTGACCCATTCATCTCTTTCTCCTTAATGGTTCTTTTGTCCTATTACCACTTTCTTTCCTTAACCTCTTTTAAATTCAATCAACTTGTACCTCTTTTAGAACCGCATAGAACTTCACAGTACTGCGGTATATAAACTGTTGTTATTATTACATTACATTACATTAGTGACTTCTATTCCGCCTATACCTTGCAGTTCAAGGCGGATTACAAAAGAGCTGACTGGACATTTCCAATGAAGTTACAATAGTTTTTTTTGGGGGGGGGGGATAGTGAGATACTGTACATTTCTAGGTAATGTAACAAATAGGTTACAGTTAGGTTACAAATAAGATTATATTACATTTCAGGGATCTGTATTCATGGTTGGTGTTTTGAGGAGGAAGAGATTACCTAAGTGGGGGCTATGGGAGGAGAATTTATCTGGAAGGGGGGTGTTAAGATATCTGGATAAATTTTTTGAAAAGCAGGGTTTTGATTTCTTTTCGAAATGTTTTGAAGTCGCCCGTTGCCGTCAGCAGGTTGGAGATGGAGTGGTTAAGTTTTGCTGCTTGCGTCGCAAGAAGGTTGTCAAACATCTTCTTGCGCTGAGTGCCCTTGAGCGGAGGGAAGACAAAAGGGGTCAGGGTTCTTCTTTGTCTTGTGGTGAGGATCTGATTTAAGCGGTTTTTTAGTTAGGGGGCAGAGCCGTTTAATGCTTTGAATAATAGACAGAAGAATTTGAATTGAATTCGTGCTTGTATTGGTAGCCAGTGAGAGTCTAGGAAGGCAGTGGTGATGTGATCATATTTTCTTAGAGAGTAAATCAGTCTGAGGGCGGTGTTTTGTGTAGTCTGAAGTTGTTTTATCATGTTGGCAGGACAAGGTTGATAGAGGGAATTGCAATAGTCCAGTAGACCTAAGACTAGGGATTGGACAATTAGCCTGAATTGCTCTGGGTCGAAGAATTTTCTTATTTTACGTAGATTTCTCATAATTAAAAAAGCTTTCTGGGATGTCTTATTGATTTGGGACTGCATTGTGCAGCATCTGTCTATTGTTACTCCTAGGAGTTTGAGTTTGGGCTGTATTGGGTATTTAGTGTTCTTAATTTCCAGTTCTGTAATGGTGGGAGTTTTGGCCTTTTCGAGCAAAAAGGAATTTTGTTTTATCTGAGTTTAGTTTCAGTTGTGGTCTTCCATCCATTTTTTCACTGCATCTAGGGTTGTTTCCAGCTTTACTGTTGAGGTGAGCTCTGGTGGGTCAAAGGGGAGGAGTATGGTAATGTCATCTGCATAGCTGAAGGATGTAGCATTTAAGTTGTCTAAAGTGGTTCCAAGGGAGGAGATAAAGAGGTTGAAAAGCGTAGGTGATAGAGGTGATCCTTGTGGAACTCTGCAGGAGTTGGACCATGGTTCTGATTTGATATCATTGGACTTTACTCTGTAAATTCCTGATTTGAGGAATACTTGGAACCAGTTGTAGACCTTGCCTGAGATCCCAATGGTGTCAAGTATCTGTAGCAGTATGGAGTGGTGGACCAGGTCAAATGCTGCAGAGAGATCAAGTTGGATTATCAGCATCTTTTTGCCTTTGCTAATGTGCTGTCGAGCTGTGTCTAGTAGGGTTACTAGTAGTGTTTCTGTGCTGTGGTTGGTTCAAAATCCCGATTGTGAGGGGTGAAGTAGGTTATGGTCTTCCAGGTAGTTGGTGAGGTATTGTGCAACTAGACCTTCTATTATTTTTATTGGTATGGTATTTTTATTTTATATGGTATATTGGTATTGAAGCGATGGGTCTGTAGTTGGAGGGGTTATCTATTGGACCTTTGTGATCTTTCATAATTGGGGTGATTATGATCTCTCCAAGGTCCTGTGGGAATTGTCCTTCCGTTAATGTGGTTTGTATCCATAGCATGAGGCTGGCTCTGAATGCGATGGAGGCGTTTGATAACAGGTAGGTGGGGCAGTTATTAGGTCGCATGAAGCTGGGCTGTATTTCTTGTAGAGTCAATTCATATCCGACCAATGTAATACCGGGAAGTTGGTCCAGCTTCTGTCTGCAGCGATGGCTTCTCCTATTGAAGGGTTTGTTGTTATCTCGTCGAGGTGGGTGTGAGTATTGTTGAATGAGGTTCTGATCTTGATGATCTTGTTTTTGAAATGATCAGCAAGTTGGATGGCTGTCGATGGGTGGCTTCCTTGTGTAGCTAGGTAAGGTTTGGTATCAGTGAGGTTCTTTACTAGATTGAATAGCTTTTTTGTGTCTAGAGTTACCATGCCTACCATTTTGGAGTAGTAGGCTTTCTGTTTTTCCTTGAGTTTGTTCTTGTATTGTTTGATTTGACTTCTCCATACTATTTTGGTGTGTTCTAGGTTCTTTTTTTTTTTCATTCTCTTTCTAGTTGTCTGCAGAGCTTTTTTAATTGGAGAAGTTCAGTGTCGAACCATTTGTTTGAAGATTCTGAATTTTGATTTTTCAGGAGCTAGCTCATTCAGGATGGTTTCGCTTAAGGTTCACCATTGGGATATGAATTCATTGGGGGCTATATTAGTGATTGCAAGGTCTGCTTTGTCCCAGAATGTGGAGGGTTCAATTTTTTGGCATGATATGAAGGGGATTTTTTTTGGGGTGGTTGCTTGTTATTGCGTTGAGCCCAGTTGATGTTAAAGGTGTATTTGTAGTGGTCTGAACAGAGGGAGGGATGCCAGGTCCCGTTTGAGATGTGGATTTCAGGATTGTGAGGGTGTTGGGACATGTATGCAGCGACATCTAGTTGGTGGCCTTTTTTGTGTGTGGGTTGGGGGTTGAGGATCTGGTAGTTCAGTGCTTTGAGGTATGAGAGTATATTTTCTACTTGTTTGGAGGTGTGGTCTTCTAGGTGGAGGTTTATGTCTCCAAGAAGTAGGTTATGAGGTGATGTTAGGGAGTTCTGGTAAATGAATTCTTTGAGAGCTTGTTTGTTAGCATTCCATTTTCCTGGTGTTATCTAATCTAATCCTTAGGTTTGTATACCGCATCATCTCCACGTTCGTAGAGCTCGACGCAGTTTACAGTAGGAGAAATAGGAAGGAACTACAACAGAGGGTTAGAGGTAGAAGTGTGAAGAAAATTTAGAGGACTTGGGATGCCAAGATATGAGTTTCCTTGATTCCTAAGTTGGAGGGAGACTTACATTTTTTGAGAAAAGCCAGGTTTTCAGATGTTTGTGGAAAACTTGGAGAGAGCTCACGTTCCGAAGAGGGGAGGTAAGGTTGTTCCAGAGCTTAGTGATTTTGAAGTGGAGGGAGGTCCTTAGCTTTCCTGTGTGGGAAATGCCTTTTAGCGAGGGGAAGGATAGTTTTAATTTGTGGGAGGATCTGGTGGTATTAGGGTTTGAGGAATTCAAAGAAAGAGGGATAAAGGGAGGGAGGATACCATATAAGAACATAAGAACATAAGCAATGCCTCTGCTGGGTCAGACCCGAGGTCCATCGCGCCCAGCAGTCCGCTCACGCGGCGGCCCAACAGGTCCAGGACCTGTGCAGCAATCCTCTATCTATACCCCTCTATCCCCTTTTTCAACAGAAAATTGTCCAATCCTTTCTTAAACCCCATTACCGTACTCTGCCCTATTACGTCCTCTGGAAGCGCATTCCAGGTATCCACCACCCGTTGAGTAAAGAAAAACTTCCTAGCATTTGTTTTGAATCTATCCCCTACCAATTTTTCCGAATGCCCTCTTGTTCTTTTTTGTCTTGAAATTTTGAAGAATCTATCTCTCTCTACTTTCTCTATGCCCTTCATGATCTTGTAGGTTTCTATCATGTCTCCTCTGAGTCTCCGCTTTTCCAAGGAGAAGAGCTCTAGCCTCTCCAGTCTTTCAGTGTATGAAAGGTTTTCCATGCCCTTAATCATTCGTGTCGCTCTCCTCTGGACCCTCTCAAGTATTGCCATATCCTTCTTGAGGTACGGTGACCAATACTGAACACAGTACTCCAGGTGCGGGCGCACCATCGCCCGATACAACGGCAGGATGACTTCTTTTGTTCTGGTCATAATACCATTTTTAATAATACCCAACATTCTGTTTGCCTTCTTCGCGGCTGCTGCGCATTGCGCCGTTGACTTCATTGTTGTATCCACCAGTACACCCAAATCTCTTTCAAGGTTACTTCCCTCTAATACTAATCCCCCCATTTGGTAGCTGAACATCGGGTTTTTTCTCCCTATATGCATGACCTTGCATTTCCCTACATTGAATTTCATCTGCCATTTATTCGCCCACTCCTCCAGTTTGTTTAGGTCCCTTTGTAGATCCTCACACTCTTCCGTAGTTCTAACCCTTCTACAGAGTTTAGTGTCGTCCGCAAATTTTATAACTTCACATAGGATATAGGATTTTGAAAGTTAAACAGGCGCATTTATAGTGGACCCTGGCAATTATCGGAAGCCAGTGGAGCTTGGCCAGGAGCGGGGAGACATGGTCAAATTTACTTTTAGCGAAGATGAGCTTGGCTGCGGCATTCTGAATCCGTTGGAGACTGTGGAGGTTTTTCTTAGTTAGGCTTAAGTAGATAGAGTTGCAATAGTCCAATCTGGAGAGAATGATTGATTGGACAAGGAGGGTAAAATGTTTTTGATGGAAGCAGGATCTAACTTTCCTCAGCATGTGAAGGCTGAAAAAGCATTTTTTTACCAAGGATTGGAGGTGGTCGTTGAAGGACAATGTGGAATCAATGATGATGCCCAAGACCTTGCTCGAGAACTCAAGCTGCAGAGAGGAGCCAGAGGGTAGTGGGATGGAGGTGGGTAGGTGATCTAGCTTTGGACCGAGCCAAAGAAGTCTTGTTTTGGACTCATTCAATTTCATTTGCACAGTGTGGGCCCAGGATTGTAGGTTCATTATACAAGAGGATATGTTCTTAGACAGGTCGGTGAGGTTCGAATCGGTCTCGAGGAGGACGAGGATGTTGTCTGCATAAGTGTAAATTGTTTCAAGGGGGGATAGGTGGAGGAGTTTTAGGGAGGACATATAGATGTTGAAAAGGATAGGTGATAGTGGAGAGCCTTGCGGGACTCCACAATTCGGTTTCCAGGGGGAGGATGAGGTGCCATTCATGTTAACGATGTAAGAACGAGAGCGGAGGAATTTAGAGAACCAACCTAGGACTGTGGAGTTGATACCTATCTCAGAGAGTTGGTAAACAAGAATATCATGATGAACAACGTCGAAAGCAGCGGAAAGGTCAAATTGTAGGAGGACGGCAAACTTGTTTCGAGAGTGAAGTTGTTGAACCCTTGAAATCAGGGAAGACAGTAGGGATTCGGTGCTGAAGTTAGGATGAAAGCCATATTGATAGGGTAAAAGAATAGAGAATCTCTCTAAGTATGATGAGAGTTGGGAAGAAATGATGGACTCTAGCATCTTGGTTAGGAGAAGGATAAGGGAATTTTTCAAGTACCTTTCTTATTTCTAATCTTAATGTATATTTTCTGTAAACCGCTTAGAACCTAACGGATGTAGCGGTATATAAGAAATAAATTACATATATTTGCAATTGGGCGATAGCTGGATGGTATGGAAGGGTCAAGGTCAGATTTTTTCAGTAGTGGGGTCAAGGCGATATGACCCATTTCTGGGGAGAAATGGCCCGACTGAAGGGCGGAGTTTATGAGAATGGTGATAGAAGAAATAGCCTGAATGGGAATGTTCTCGTATAGGTAGGAGGGGAATGGGTCCAAGGAGCAATTACAGGATTTCAGTTTGAGGCAGAGATTGAGGACCAGTGACTCACTTTGCCTTGGCGATCTATCAGGCCGATCAGTCTTCCTCTCCCCGAGGAAGTTCGGGCCAGCCAATCGCTGCCTGGCTGGGCGGAACTTCCTCTCCGACGGCAGAATTGACGTCGGGGAGAGGAATGCAGGTCGGCCCGAAGCAGGGAGAGCATGGGGTGGCGTCGGCGTCGGCTTTGGGGCCTGTTATCCATTGGTTGCAGTTTGGGTCCTGTTCCCCGATGGCAGCGGCAGTGGCAGCGGCTTGGGGAAGGGCAGGGAGAAAGAAAGAAAGGGGGCTGGCAGGGAGACAGAAGGAAAGAAGAGAAACAGAAAAAAAGAAAGGGGGCATGAAGAGAGAAAGAAAGAAAGGTCAGGGAGAGAGGAAGAAAAAGTTGGGGCAGGAAATGAGGTGTGGAGAAGAGGAAGCATACAGGCTGAAAGAAAGATTGGATGCACAGTCAGAAGAAGAAAGTGCAACCAGAGACTCATGAAATCACCAGACAAAGTAGGAAAAATTATTTTATTTTAAATTTAGTGATCAAAATGTGTCTGAATTTATATCTGCTGTCTATATTTTACAATATGGTCCCCTTTTACTAAACCGCAATAGTGGTTTTTAGCGCAGGGAGCCTATGAGCGTCGAGAGCAGCGCTGGGCATTCAGCGCAGCTCCCTGCGCTAAAAACTGCTATTGTGGGTGGGTATTTGTCTATTTTTGTATGGTTGTTACTGAAGTGACAGTGTCATCTGCTTTGACCTCTTTGAAAAAACCCCGGAATAGGAATGATAATTAACAATTCTATGCGTACAGTGTGCGTTGTGTTTTTTTTAAATTTTATTGTTGGTAGATCATTTTGACTTGGTCATTTTAAAAGTAGCTCGTGAGCCAAAAAAGTGTGGGCACCCCTGGTCTAGAGTCTTTGTTGATGTTGTTTTTGAGTATAATGGCTAGACCTCCTCCTCGCTTTTTTTCTCGGCAGACCAATTCTATTTTGTAATTATCATTCTTGAAAAGGCAAAATCAGCCTTTATCTAAAATTATTAGGGATTTTGGATACTGTACAGCTTAATATATTTTTAAATGTTTAATTTTGAGCATATTACACTTTTGTCCACAGCAAACCGTTATTGCTAACCTGAACAATACGGATTTCCATGGCAGTGGATACACCAGGTAATTTTTTTTTTCTTTTTAATTCTGATCATTATTTTAATCTATGATTTCATTTGGCTTCTGTTTGCTTATCACTCTGGGAGTAGCTGATTGCTGACCTTACAGGGTTCCTGTTTGGTAGTTACATTATTTACCGTAACTGGTTAGGACCATTTTTCTTCCATATGACTACAAACCAGTGGACTATCTTCCCAATAAGGCCCTCAACATTTTGTTTTTGGGACTATTGAGTGTTAATTACTCAGGGTTCCCAAAAGAGTGCTGAGGGATTTAAAAAAAAAATTTAAAATCAAAGGTTTTTGTTATTAGATAAATTGCAAGAGTGATGCCACTACAAACTGTAGCTCTTCATATCTCCACACGTATTTCTCATTATCCCAGGACAAGCAGGCAGCATATTCTCACTGATGGGTGACATCACCGACAGAACCCCGGTACGGACCACTTTAAGTGCATTGCCACTTTAAGAACTTTAGAAAGTTCGAGATGGCCCGCACCGCACATGCACGAGTGCCTTCCCGCCCGACGTAGGCGTGCGGTCCCTCAGTTTCTTAGTTTCCGCGGAGCTAAGAAGTCGCTTTTCAATGTTCGTTGTTTTATTGTCGCTGCCTTCCCTCTCACATGGCCGTTTTTTCTGACTTTTTTGTCCGCTTTTTTCTTCTTTTTCTTTCAGGTTTAAGTAAAACAAAAAAAAATTTTACTTTTTCACTTTTGCTTCAAACCTCGACTTTCGATTTTGCTGAGGCCATTTTCCCATCCATGTCCCGGCCACAAACGGGTTTTAAAAAATGCGGATGGTGTGCTCGCCCTATTTCTATCACTGACCCGCATTGCTGGTGTCTCCAGTGTTTGGGGCCAGACAACAGGGCTGAATCTTGCACCCGTTCTTCCCTTCAAAAGAGGACCCTCAAAAATCGTCAAATTCATCAGCGTTTGCTCTTTGTGTCTGGTATGGAAAGAAATTCGGCATTGGTCCCAGCGTCGAAATCTACACTGAATCCAACACCACAGCATTTGACGTCGGCGTCTCATCATTCGACGTTGCTGGATCCCACGATGTTGCCATTTATTGGGTAAGCCAGCTAAGAAGCCTTCCCCCACCCCTTCAGGTCCTCAGGTCGCTTCAGCAGTGAGCCAAATCCTGCAGACCTCGAGGAGCCCTAAAACACTCTCTTCTCCAATTGAGGCGAGTGCTTCGTCATCGGCCTCCTCATATCTGGAGTGCAAAGCGGCACCGAAAGTACTGGCGAAAAAGCCAGCGGTACTGGTGCAAACTCTTGAGGACAAAATTGCAGCTGTATTGCAAGTCCAATTAAGGGAGCTGTTACAACTTTTACTCCCTGTCCTGGAGACACCGGCTCCTCCGGTGCCAGACCGGTCTGAGCCTCTGCTGTCCGCATCGACCCTTGTGGCACTGGTGAGGTCTGTGCCTCTCCTGTCGACGTCAACATTTGTGGAGCCAGTATCTACTGCCTCAGCACCGGAACGGAGACTTTCTTCGGTGCCGATGGGCTTGTCTTCCATTGCGATGTCGGATTCAGCTCGACATCGCTCTTCTTCACACACTTCCCCTGAGACGATGTTGGTCAAGTCGGAGAAGTCCTTGAAAAAGATGAAGCATGTTGAGCCATCGACACCCAGTTCTTGACGTCGGCTTCCACCGACACGGGACTCGGATTTCTGGGAAGATTCTGAAGAGCCTATTCTGACCGATGTTGATGCCTCTTCTAATGAAGACCCTTCTTTTCAGGAACCTGTTCCAAAGCCAGAGCAGACATCTTTTTCAAAATTTTTGAGGGAAATGTCAGAGGCACTCTCTATCCCTTTAGAGGCTGATTTTAAAAAGTCTAAAGCATTTTTAGATGCATTGGATTATGAGCAACCACCTAAGAAGTTTCTTAAGCTCCCTCTTCATGATATTCTCAGGGAGACTTATTATAAAAATCTTGAAATTCCTTTAACTGCTCCTGGAGCTCCTCGTAAACTTGATTCCCTCTCTAGAGTGGTTTCAATTCCTGGCTTTGACAAGCCTCGGCTCCCTCATGTGTCTCTCCTAGTGGAGTCCACTCTTAAGAAATCTGCAGGGACTAGTGTTTATGCTTCTGTCCCTCCTGGCAGAGAAGGTAAGATGAGCATTTTGAAAGAAATAAACTTCTAATCACAAGCCAACATTGCTTCTGCAAAGGGAGATCGTGCCTAATGAACTTACTACACTTCTTCGAAGGAATTAACAAACGGATGGACAAAGGGGACACCATAGACATCATATATTTAGATTTCCAAAAAGCCTTTGACAAGGTACCCCATGAACGCCTACTTCGGAAACTGAAGAACCATGGGGTGGACGGAGATGTACATAGATGGATCAGGAATTGGTTGGCGGGTAGGAAGCAGAGGGTAGGAGTGAAGGGCCACTACTCAGACTGGAGGAAGGTAACGAGCGGTGTCCTGCAGGGGTCAGTGCTCGGACCGCTGCTATTCAATATATTTATAAATGACATAGAAACAGGGACGAAGTGCGAAATAATAAAATTTGCAGACGACACCAAACTATTTAGTGGTGCTCGGACTAAAGAGGACTGTGAAGAATTACAAAGGGACCTGAACAAGCTAGGGGAGTGGGCGACAAGATGGCAGATGAAGTTCAATGTAGAGATATGTAAAGTATTGCATGTAGGAAGCAAAAACCCGAGGTACAGCTATACGATGGGAGGGCTGTTATTGAGTGAGAGTTCCCAAGAAAGGGACTTGGGGGTAATAGTGGACATGATAATGAAGCTGTCGGCACAATGCGCAGCGGCTGCTAAGAAAGCGAAAAGAATGCTAGGTATAAACAAGAAGGGTATTACAACCAGAGCGAAAGAAATTATCCTGCCGTTGTATCGGGCGAAGGTGCGTCCGCATCTGGAGTACTGCGTCCAATATTGGTTGCCGTATCTTAAGAAGGATATGGCAATACTCGAGAGGGTTCAGAGGAGAGCGACACGATTGATAAAGGGTATGGAAAGCCTTTCATACACTGAGAGACTGGAGAAACTGGGGCTTTTTTCCCTGGAGAAGAGGAGAATTAGAGGGGATATGATAGAGACTTACAAGATCATGAAGGGCATAGAGAAAGTAGAGAGGGACAGGTTCTTCAAACTATCAAAAAATACAAGAACGAGAGGGCTTTCGGAAAAGTTGAAAGGGGACAGATTCAAAACCAATGCTAGGAAGTTTTTCTTCACCCAACGGGTTGTGGACACCTGGAATGCGCTTCCAGAGGGCGTGATAGGACAGAGTACGGTATTAGGGTTCAAGAAGGGATTGGACAAATTTCTGGAGGAAAAGGGGATAAAGGGATACAGATAGAAGACTACTACACAGGTTCTGGACCTGTTGGGCCGCCACACGAGCGGACTGCTGGGCACGATGGACCTCTGGTCTGACCCAGCAGAGGCACTTCTTATGTTCTTATGACTGCTTTGGCAAGCGTTTATTTCAAAATGCCACACTTGCCAACCGGTCAGGCAATTATGCTTTCAATTTTTCCTTTTATCTTAAACACTTGGTCAAGCTAGTGTCTACATTGGAGAAAAATTTGCCTTAGCGTAAGGTGCCTGTTTTACAACAGTATGTTTCTAGTTTGCTACAACTGTGAAAATTTTTGGTGCGCTCTGTTTATGACACTTTTGAGCTTACATCTCGAGCTACAGCCATGTCGGTGGCTATGCGACGTTTGGCTTGGCTTAGGGTGTCTGAGATGGATGATAACCACCATGTTCGTCTGGCCAATGCTCCTTGTTTGGGTGATTAACTTTTTGGGGAGTCTTTAGATATTACCACATAAAAGTTATCGGCTCATGAAACCAGGTGGGACACTTTGGTTAAGAACAAGAAAAAGCCTCCACCTGCTCGTCCTTTCAGACAACAGTCTTCTTATCAGCATCATTTTGCTGCTAAACCTTTGCAGACATCTCAGTCTCAATCTCGCAGACAAAGGCAACAGCAGCAGCAACAACCATGCCAACAACAGCAAAAACAAGCTGTGCAACCTAAAGCTACACAGCCTTTTTGACCTGTTTCTTCGGAGCATAGCCAGTCTTATCACTTCTCAACCTTTACCTCAGCCCATCGGAGGTCATCTTCAGTTGTTCATCAATCGTTGGGAACTCATCACCTCGGATCTTTGGGTCCTCAACATCATTCGTCAGGGTTACTCTCAATTTCCAGACTCTCCCACCAGACAGTCCTCCAAAAGAGTCTGCTTTGGACTCTGCTCAATTCTCCCTTCTTCTGCAGGAGGTCCAATCCCTTCTTCTGAATGCCATCGAGGAAGTTCCTCTCGATCAGCAGGGCCGGGGATTCTACTCCCATTACTTCTTAGTACCCAAGAAGATCGGAGGACTCAGACCCATTCTGGATATCAGAGCTCTCAACCAATTTCTGGTCAAGGAGAAATTCAGAATGTTGTCTCTTGCTCTGCTTTATCCTCTCCTCAATCAGAACGACTGGCTATGCTCCCTCAAAGAAGCCTACACACATCAGGTTTCAGATCAATCATTGTCATTACCAATACAAAGTACTTCCCTATGGCCTGGCATCTTCTCTCAGCGTATTCACGAAGTGCCTGGTTGTAGTGGGTGCATCTTTCCAAACACACGGCCTTCAAGTCTTTCCTTACCTGGACGACTGGTTGATCAAGGCTGTTTCATCTTGGGAAGTAGTCCAAGCACAGTGCTATTACAGCTTATCATGAACCAGTATAGGGAAAACCTCTTACTGCTCATCCTTTGGTCTCCATTCATGCAAGGTCTTTTCAATGTGAAACCTCTCAAGCCTCCACCCGTTGACTGGGACCTTAATGTAGTTCTTTCCAGTCTGATGAAGCCACCATTTGAACCAATGGCCACAGCTCATCTCAAATTTTTTACCTGGAAAGTAGTTTTTCTTATTGCTCTCCCCTCTGCCAGGAGGGCCAGTGAGTTACAAGCACTAGTAGCAGATCCACCTTTCACTGTTTTCCATCATGATAAGGTGGTTCTGCATACACATTCAAAGTTTCTTCCCAAAGTTGTCTCTGACTTTCATCTCAATCAGTCGATTGTTCTACCAGTATTTCCTCAGCCTCATTCTCTTCCTGGGGAAGCATTGCATACTTTGGACTGTAAACGAGCTTTGGCTTACTACCTTGATCGCATGAAGCCACGCAGAACCTCTCCCCAACTATTCATCTCTTTTGATCCAAACAAGTTGGGGAATCCTGTTTCCAAGAGAACGATTTCCAACTGGCTTGCTGCCTGCATCTCGTTCTGCTATGTACAGACCGGACTGGTACTGGAGAGCCTTGTCACAGCCCATAAAGTTAGAGCTATGGCAGCTTCTGTTGCTTTCCTCAGATCTACTCCCATTGAGGAAATCTGTAAAGCTGCCACCTGGTCGTCAGTTCATACCTTCACTTCTCACTACTGTCTGGAGTCATTCTCCAGAAGGGATGGGTACTTCGGCCAATCTGTATTACAAAATTTATTTTCCTAAAGGCCAATTCTCCCACCATCCCATTCTGTTAGCTTGGAGGTCACCCATCAGTGAGAATATGCTGCCTGCTTGTCTTGGGATAAAGCACAGTTACTTACCATAACAGGTGTTATCCAGGGACAGCAGGCAGATATTCTCACCTCCCCGGATTGGCTTCTTAGCTGGCATATCTTAACTGAGGGACTGCGCGTCTGTCGGGCGGGAAGGCATGCACGGTGCGGGCCATCTCAAACTTTCTAAAGTTCTTAAAGTGGCAATGCACTTAAAGTGGTCCGTACTGAAGCTTCGTCAGTGACGTCACCCATCAGTGAGAATATCTGCCTGGTGTCCCTGGATAACACCTGTTACAGTAAGTAACTGTGCTTTATCCAAGGACAGTGCTTTCCTGCATTGTCTGACCAGTCTGCCTCAACTATTTATTTTGGTTCAGTCTTTGGTCACAGTGATGAGGTTTCCAATTTATTTCTGTCATAATTCTGGAATTTGGTAAGTATTGACCAGGAAATGACCGATGCAAGCAGGGTACCAAAAGAATTTCTGATAACAAATTTCTATCACCTGGATTGGGGTTAGAGTTGTTCTATTCACATTTTGGGTTATTCATTTTTCTTTTTCTTTTTCTCCCCTGCACAGTATGGCTGTCATTTATGGCGTGCTCTCTGCATCAAATCTGGTTGCACCTTCTGTTGTTGCTCTTATAGGGCCTCAATTTGCTATGTTTATTAGCGGTTTATTTTACAGGTAAGTACCAAGTGAATACTATAAAAATGCCATGCTCTTTTCACCAGCACTTTCTGTACTAGAACAAATCAACAAGCATACAAGGAACAGGTATAAGCTTATATAAAAAAGAAAGAAAAATTATTTTGGTTCACTAGTTTCTCTGAATTGCTTTTGTGCATCCAGCTAAGTAGGAACCTATGACACCATAAGTCTTCATTCACACTTACCTGGTAGTTTTACTTCTATTATATTTCACAATTCAGCTCAGTCATTATAGCAGCATTGCTTAACCAGGTGCCACAAACTGGTTCCTGCCAGAACCCAGTAACAAAGATTCTAAGTCTGAGTACTAATGTTTTGCCATTGAGTGTGCACTATCTCTGCGGTATCTCTAGCTCACTTGTACTGGGGAACGGAAACATGACCTGGGAACAGAGCCACGGTCTTCTGCCTGGCAATGCACAGCATTTGCCAATGAGGTACTGGGCCAGCCCTAACTCTTAAATTTGTTGAATGTGTTATACATGAGTTGGTAGAACCTTTTCCAACCATTTTAGATAAGAGATGCTCTGACATCCATTTGTTATGGGCTGCTGATAAATGTTAAATATATTAAAAATACGTGTTGTGAAATCCAGTTATGAGCAGGGATTCATCCAGACCATGTATACCAAAGATACAGCTGACATACTAGAAATCAAAAAGATGAAACAGAGAAAAATAAACCTCAATTGAGGGATGTTGGGACTACACAAGTACCCAACCCTCCACTCATCATCACGGGTTTATAAAAAACTCCAAAACATGTATAAATAATCAATTCTCACGTTTTTCATTCATACAAAATCTTCTTTTTGTTATTTTCTCAAAGTCTTTTTTATAAATTCAATGTAAATGTCAAGCAGTAGAAGGCCCGAATCCCAAACTTAACCACATTAATTAGCGAGGACTACAGCTGGATGCAATAAGTGTAAGCAGTTCTTAGAGATATGAAGCATACAAATGGAACCGTGAAAAAATACACTCATCTGAAATCGAGGGTTTTCACCAAAGGCTTCCAACTCAAAATCCCAACAGAAAAGGCTTTCTGTTTCGCCCGGCGAGGGCTACTTCAGGGGAAAAGTGCCAACTCGAATATCTCTCTGCTTCTTACCGTCTACTGGTAGTAAAGCCGACTCCTCTCAGGACGGTACTGGACAGCCCAGTACCGTCCTGAGAGGAGTCGGCTTTACTACCAGTAGACAGTAAGAAGCAGAGAGATATTCGAGTTGGCACTTTTCCCCTGAAGTAGCCCTCGCCGGGCGAAACAGAAAGCCTTTTCTGTCGGGATTTTGAGTTGGAAGCCTTTGGTGAAAACCCTCGATTTCAGATGAGTGTATTTTTTCACGGTTCCATTTGTATGCTTCATATCTCTAAGAACTGCTTACACTTATTGCATCCAGCTGTAGTCCTCGCTAATTAATGTGGTTAAGTTTGAGAAACACTGCTCTAGAAGAGAGGAGAGACAGGGGAGATACGATACAGACATTGAAATACGTGAAATGTATTAATATAGAACCAAATCTTTTCCAGAGAAGGGAAAATGGTAAAACTAGAGGGCATAACTTGAGGTTGCAGGGAGGAAGACTTAGGAGTAATGTTAGGAAATTAGTTTTCACGGAGAGGGTGATGGATGCCTGGAATGCTCTCTCAAGGGAGGTGGTGGAGAGAAAAACAGTGATGAAATTCAAAAAAGTGTGGGATAAACACAGATGATATCTAATTAGAAAACAAATGGAATAAATTAAAGAACTAAGGCTGGTATTAGACAGACTTGTACGGTTTGTGTCCCATATATGGTGATTCAGTGTAGGATGGGCTGGGGAGGCAGCTTGGAACATGAGGACTTTGCTGGCCTGCAGGCTGGAGTGAGCTTAGATGGCAACTTCAGCAGTTGGAACCTAGGACAATACCTGGTGGACTTTAGTCTACGGTCCAGAAATATCAACAAGAGAGAAATTAATTTAATCATGTATTTTTAGTGAGAAGAGCTAATGAACATACTAGATGGACCGTTCAGATCTTTATCTGCTATCATTTACTATGTTACTATGAATGCCTCATTAACTACATTAATTTACGTGTGAATCTGGGATCTACCCTAAATCTGAGCAACTAGTATAGAATCTGGAGGACAGTGTCATGTAAAAATCTTCACACCCTTGTACTTTTTCACATTGTGCTATCTAAAAAGTACTATTCAAAATGTGTTAAAGTAGGACCTTGCTTCAATGATCACAGAGAGAAGCTGTGTGGATTCAGCATGAAATAATAGTATTCAAAAAGGGGTTTCCCACCAAGTACTGAGTCAAGTAATGTGAAGACATGCAATCAGGTGTTTATGATTTTTTTATGCTGAATTTTTGAATAATTCTGTAATGATATTTTACATTGAAAGTCTAGAGTATGTTGTCTAGATCAGTCAAACAAACTCTTATTTGAATGAATTTATACATTTAGGGCAACAGGGATTAGATTTATTAAAGTGTGCTACCAGGTTAACCTGCACTAATGTACTTTAATGTGGTGTAGTTCCTGCAGGTGCCTTTTAATGCAATGGAATCTATTTATTAACAGTTAGCATTCATTATTAGTAAATAGGTTCCATTACGTAAAATGGCAACTGCAGGATCTTAGAAAAGCACATTAGTGCAAATTACCCTTATAGTGCACTATAATAAATACAATGTCAAAAAAAACACTCGTGTGAAAACATACTTTAGAAAATCTAGCTCAAATGTATAAGGGTATAAAGACTTTTCAAAGTAATGTAAGTTAATAGTGTCAATGAATATTATTCAAACCACATCTTCAGAAGGATATAAAAAGGATGGAGTTGGTTCAGAGGACAACTATTTAAATAGTCAGTGGTGTTCCTCATAAAGCAGGAGTCAGAGTTAAAGATAAATATATTCTTTGGGGAGAAAAGGTGGGTGAAGGAGATGTAGACATTTAATTTTCTTTGTGGCAAAAACTCACAGCAGGCATTCTTCTTCCAGTTTAAAGAAGCTCTGGAATAATAATAATAATTTTATTTTTTATATACCGCCAAAGCCAAAGTAGTTTGAGACGGTTTACAATAAGAAGAGCTGGACAGTCAGCGAAGGCATAACAATAAAGTCTTTGAATACAATGAATATTTAGAATAACTGTGATTTCTTTGAATACATGCATATTTGTGGGGAAGAAGAGAAACAGAGTGAAAGTCACATTGTAGGGATGTCAAGTACAAGTAAGTAGGAATACGGGGGGGGGGGGGGGGGGAGTCATTGAGAGTTCTTGGTATCAAATTCAAGAGTTCTGTTAAGGAATCTTTTGTATCGGCAATTTTTTATTATTGGGTGGCTGAATATTTGTAATCTGCGTTTTGGTCTGGTAGAATAGTCCAATTTAAAATGGGCGACTAGGTATAGGGGGGCCAAATCCAGAATTGGATTTGAAACAAAGGCAGGCAAATTTGAACAGCACTCTTGCTTCTAGGGGTAGCTAGTGGAGTTTATGGTAATAGGGGGTTATGTGATCCCATTTTTTTATGTTGAAGATCAGTCGCACTGATGAATTTTGTATGATTCGGAGTCTTCGAATGGTTTTCTTGAGAAACCCCAAATAAATGATATTACAATAGTCGAGCAGGCTTAAGATTGAGGCTTGCACCAGTAGTCGGAATGAAGCTGTGTCGAAGAACTTTCTGATGGTTCTTAATTTCCATAGTGTTGAGAAGCCTTTTTTGATCAGTAGCTCTGTGTTAGAATCAAGAGTGAGGTAACGGTCTAGCGTCACTCCCAGGATTTTTATGGTGTCGACAAAAGGAAAGTTCTGGAATGAGAGGGTCATATAGGATGAAGGTGAAAAGAGAGATTTAGGGGTAATCTAAGGAAATATTTCTTTACAGAAAGGGTGGTGGATACATGGAGCAACTTCCCATTGGAGGAGTAGAAAAGAGGACTATACACTGTAGACCCCATATAATGTGAGGCATTTTATAATATAGTTGAGGGTCAGACTCCACTTTTTTGATATTAAGAGGTACATAATCGAAATGGAAATCTAAAACCCCACCTAAGTTGGCACTTGGATGACCTAAAAGACAGGTCGTCCAAGTGCTGATAATCGAAACGGGTTTTAGATGTATCTAGAGGCATCTTGGGCCTCTTGAGTGCCACTGTGCGTCCAGAGCGAAAAGGGACATTTTTGGAGGAGTGGTTGGGGCGGGAGGTGGGCTGACCAAATTTAGTTGTCCTGCAGCGATAATTAAAAGTTTGACGAGACTGCCTAGAAGGAACTTATACATTGTAACTTAGGCAATCTAAAAACAGGTATAAGTGCCCAGAAGTATCCAAAGTGATCAGATAACCACTGCAGGGGCAAAGTACAGACTCCTACACACTTCTCCAGTGATCACTGACACCCCCCCCCTTCCGCCATAAACATCGGAATAAAAACATACATACCTGCCTCTAGAACATTAGCACCTGGCATAGGAAAGCCTGGTAGAGCTGCACAGGGGTGTATTAAGTAGTCTGGGGGGTGAGCTAGTGAACCATAGAGAGGAGGACCCAGACCCATAAGACACTCTAACCACTGCATTCATGGTGGAAAATATGAGCCCACCAAAACTCCCCCAAATCCTACTGTACTGTCATATAGGTGCCATCTGCAGTCATAAGGGCTATTGGAGTGGTAGACAGATGGGTATAGTAAGTTTTGGGGGCTCACCATGACCTGCAAGGGAGTTGTTAGATGTTTATATGACATCTTTTTTGTGAAGTTCACAGCAGTGCCCTGTTAGGTGCCCCACTACTCTGTTGCCATGTCTGGGTGGCTAGTCCATCACTTTGCTGACCCCTCGTCCAAAAGTTCTTGTTCTAGGTGTTTTAGACTTGGCTGATTTTTTTGGACAAGAATGCGGTATAAAGATAGACAACTTGGTGGTCTGTACGATCAAACAGCTGGAAAAAAAATTTGGATGCATTTTTCGAGAATGAACTTTAGACACTGCCGACTTTGGGCGACTAGCGCCCTAGACTCAAAATGGATTTCGGCTTTTTTTTTTATTGTGGCACTCCAAGTATTCTACTTTAGACCCCATACAGTGCACTTCATTTAAAACATATGGTATGGGTCTCAGTGTCTGCATTGGTCTATAGCAGTGGTCTCAAAGTTGCGGCCCATGGGCCACATGTGGCCCTCTAGGGACTATTTTGCGGCCCGCGGTCCGTCCTCTCTACTTCACAAGTTTTCCGATTGTGGAGAGGACAATCGTGTACAGACCGCAACTGCTGTAATTGGACTTGTGTCTCTCTGGAAGGAATGTCGGCAAATGGCTCATGGCTCGCCTAAAGCAGGGGTCCCCAATCTGCTTCCCTTCCCTTCTCACTGCCCTCCCCCAAGCCACCGCAATCGGGGAGCAGGCCAGCAACGAGGTCTTAGCTCTTCCTGCTTATCTTCCCCAGCTCGGAGCTGACCAATTCTCGCCACCCAACGTCAATTCTAACGTCGGAGAGGAAGTTCCGGGCCAGCCAATCGCTGCCTGGCTGGCCCGGAACTTCCTCTCGGATGGCAGAATTGACGTTGGGTGGTGAGAATTGGTTGGCCCCACGCTGGGGAAGATAAACAGGGAGAGCTAAGACCTTGGCGCTGGCCTGTTCTCCGATTGCAGCGGTGGCGACCTGTTCCCTAATGGTGGTGGCTTGGGGGAGGGCAGGGAGAAAAAAAGAAAGAAAGGGGGACAGGGAAACAGAAAGAAAGAAGGGAGATGGGACACAGAAAGGGGCATGGAGAAAGACAGAAAGAAAGGGCGGGCATGGAGAAAGAAAAAAAGGGGGCATGGAGAGAGAGAGAAAGAAGGGGGCAAGGTGAAAGAAATAAAAAGTTGGAGGAGGGAAGGAGACAGATGCCAGACCAGGGGAAAGGAAGGAGGAGGGAGAGAAAGGAAAGAAAGAGATGTCAGACCATGGAAATAGGGATGGAAGAAAAGAGAAATGGAAGGGAAGACATGGAAACGTAGATTTTGAAAAGCAGAAAAATTGAATATTAAGTTAATGCCAAAGATGGATGCAAGGCAGAAAGTGAAGACAGAGAGAAAAACAGTCAAAGGACAAGAAGGCCTTGGAAACAGTTAAAAGCACAGAAAAATAAAGTCACCAGCCAACAAAGGTAGGGAAAATGATTTTATTTTCAATATAGTGATTGAAATGTGTCAGTTTTGAGAAAGGAAAGATATTAAACTTTAAATGAGAGGGCTGCAGAAAAAATAGAGTACTTGGAGGGCCGCAGAAAAAATAGTTAATGGCAATTTTGCATAAGGTAAAACTCTTTATAGTTTATAAATCTTTATTTTAACTATTAAAGGAAAGATTTATAAACTATAAAGAAAGAGTTTTACCTCATGCAAAGTTGTCATTTCTTTAATAAGACATTAACTATTTTTTCTGCGGCCCTCCAAGTACATACAAATCCAAAATGGCCCAACTAAGGGTTTGTGTTTGAGACCACTGGTCTACAGTGTTTCTGAAGTCAAAGTATGGGACAAGCATATAGGATCTCCAAGAGAGAGGAAGAAATTGTAGAACTTAGTAGTTGGTATAGATGAGTAGACTGCATAAACCATGTGGTATTTATCAGTCTTATATTGTATGTGTTTGTGTAATCTGGAAAGTCATCTGTTTTGTTTCAGACCTTAATGTATTATTGTTCAGAAAACCAGACTTGAGACAAGACTTATTTCCATTTATATCTGCATGCTAAGTTGTGACCAATAGAAAAATAATTGGCATGTAACAGCTTGACCTTTTGCATTTTAGCGCATATATTGCCACATTTATCCAGCCTTTCACCTGGTCATTCTACACAGCTTCAGTTTTCGTTGGTGTAGCAGCTGCCGGTAGGTTTTTCCAAGTTTCTGGAGTATAATCAAAGGGGCTCGTAATCGAAAGAGAAAAACGTCCAAAAACTGGCCTAAGTCGGCACTTGGACGATCATCAGTCAAAAACATCCATGTGCCGATAATAAAACCGGGTTTTGGACGTATTTAAAAACAACCTAGGCCTTCACAGTGTTTCAGGAGGAGTATCGAGGGTGGGATTTGGGCGGGACATGGGCAGGCTTAGACTTAGTCATATTGCATGTATAACCGAAAGTTATATAGCTCAGCATAGACGGAATTTGGACGTTGTGACTTAGACCATTTAAAACATGGTGTAAGTCATAAAAATCCACCTAAAGTCACCAGATAAGCACTGCAGACACAAACTACAGACCCCCACACACTACCCCATTGATCACCAACCCCCCCCCCCCCCATAAAAATTCATAATCACACCTTTAAAATTCAGCCTCTAGACCATCATCACCTAGCAGCCTGGCATAGGAAAGCTTAGTCGACCTGCACAGAGGCAGCTTAAGTCATCTTGGGGGTGGGTTAGGGACCCATGGAGAGGAGGACCCATGCCCATAAGCCACTGCATTGCTGGTTAAACATGTGCACTCCTCTAAAAAAAACAAACAAACAACAAACCCTTTTGTACTGCCCTATAAGTGGCTTCTGCAGCCATAAGGGCTATTGGGGTGGTAGATAGGTGGATCTGGGGGATTTTGGAGGTGGTTTGGGGGCCTCACCATTATCTATAAGGGAGCAGTAGTGAGATGAAGACATGGCACCCTTTTTGTGAAGTTCACAGCAGTGCCCTGTAAGGTATCACACTATTTAGGTGCCATGTCTGGTTGTCCAGTCCATCGCTTTGTAGACCCCTCCCACGTCCAAAAGGTCTGTTTCTAGGCGTTTTAGCCTTGGACGAAAATGTGGTATGAAGATGGACGATTTAGCAGCTTGGGCGATCCGATCGGCAGGACATCTAGTTAGACGATTTTTGAAACGGAAAATAATTTGGGCATATTTTTTTGAAAATGTGTCCTAAATTGTTTTTTACTTTGTACGACTTGCAACTTAGACGAAAATGGACTTAGACGTTCCTTTCAATTATGCCCCTCAAAGTGTTTAAATTCAGTTTGCCTCCTACACCTATGTGCATAAGTCTAAGTGACTCATCTCATTGCTTAGTGTCTTATTTTGTTCTAATTCCAGTGCTTTGGACTGCACAAGGAAACTGCCTGACAATTAATTCTGATGAGAACACTATTGGGAGGAACAGTGGAATATTCTGGGCTCTCTTGCAGTTCAGGTAAAACTTTCTGTCACTCACCAGGGACAGCACGATAATGGGAAAAGAGTCAGTATAAGTGAGAGGGGGATGGCGGGTGTGAAATACACTATTCATGTGAACCACATCAATGTTCTAGCTTTTTAGTGTGGTTGCAGGGGAGGGGAGGGTAGCATAGCAATGTCATACTAGTGAACAGAGTAGATTCCTGTTGTTATATTGTAAAAACTGTCAAGCACTCTTATATTATAGAGTAGTTTACAGATTGTATAACACCTTGGCACAGATTCAATAATGAAGTAAATAGAATAAAAAGTGATCTCAGAAATTATTGGCAATTAAAATTCAGTGCATAAAAATGCAGAATTGGATATTTGGCATGCAGAAATTGAAATAAATGATCCATGAATTGGGGGGGGGGAGGAGCCAATGAGTACTGACTAGGAAAGAGACCTCAGAGTGATAGTGTCTGATCATATCAAGAAAGCAAAACAGTGTGATAAAGCCTTGGACAGAGCCAGGAGGATGCTGGGATACCTGGGGAGAGTCTTAACCAGCAGTAAAGAGGAAGTGATTATGCCACTGTATAAGAATATTGTGCTCAGTTCAGGAAGCCATATTTCATAAAGGATAGAAAGCATGTAGAGATGGTACTTGGACAGCAACCCAAACAAGTGGGATTTGCAACAAAACTGTACTGAAAGATGAAACTGAACAATTTAGATGGATATAAATAAATGGAGAATTTTAAAAACAATGAATAGTGGGAGCCTTATTTGGCGGCGGCAGATATTTGGAGACACTCCATATGGGAAGCAACAAACTCAGTGTTCAGAAGAGCTATTTATCCTGTTCAAAACCTTTTTGTTCTGATCATTCCAAATCAATTCAACTTCTGTAATATTTCGCATTATTAACTCTGATTTGGGTGCTGGAAATCTGTCCAGCTGCTTTGACTGAATAATTCTTAGCATTAATGCACATCTGTGTTAGTAAGAGGGAATGGCTTGCTAAACTAAACCGCATAAACTGTACTTCCATCCTCATGCATTTTTTTTAATTCCTGGGCATTTGAAACTTAATGGAATATTCTATTCAGTGTCACATAATGACAAATCATTTCATGTGATCTATATCTTCCTTCCAGAGGAAAGAAAAGTTGCTCAACACTAGACTTCTTTGGAGCCTGAATCAACTCAGCGGAACATATGAAGCTAGTGGAAAATTAGTTAATTTTACATGCTAGTGTAGGAACATTGATGGCACTTTGTCTTATGCAGGAAATGTTAATTTAATTATTTTCTGAAAATAGAAGACGTAAACCTGTAATGATTACATGAAAAAAAAATCAACATTTATTTTATTTATATGTGTTTCCTGGTAACTGAACATATATTTTTGGAAATAAAGTACAAAGCCCTTTGTTTAGTAGATTTAGCAGTATTAAAGTAGATTAAGAAGATTTCCTAAAGTTGGGCGTATTACATATTTTTTATACTAAGTATTTTAGAGCGCGCTATCGGTAAACAGATTTGTGTTCTTCTCATTTTAGCTTGCTTTTTGGAAATCTCTTCATCTACTTTGCTTGGAAAGGAAAATCTCACATATCAGGTTTGTGCTGCATGAATGGCTTAATATTTAATTCATAGGAAGTCTTACATACAACACTCTTGTATTATAGAGTAGTTTACAGATTTGTATAACACCTTGGCACAGATTAAATAATGAAGTAACTAGAATAAAAAGTGATCTCAGAAATTATTGGCAATTAAAATTCAGTGCATGAAAATGCAGAATTGGGTATTTGGCATGCAGAAATTGAAAGAAATGATCCATGAATTGGGGGGTGGGGAGGAGCCATCGAGTATTGACTAGGAAAGAGACCTCAGAGTGATAGTGTCTGTGTTCATGTAGTACATTTTATTTGATATAATAAGCTAATTTGCTGTTTAGACATTTAGATTGTAAGCTGCTTTGGTCCTGCAAGTCAGTTTAAGTGGTATATAAGGTGACCATACGTCCCGTTTTCGGATTCCCTGTTCTGTTGTCCCCACACACAGCTTCGGGACGCCAAAATGTCCCGTTTTCAGGGACAGTGTCACAAAGCTGTGCGCGGGGACAACGGGACAGGTGATCGCTTCCTGTCCCTTCCCTGCCGCACCAAAAAAAAAGCCTCCCTCCAGGCCTGATTTAAACTTCTTCCCTGGTCCATCGCCGCTGCTCCTCTGCTGCCACTACTCGCACCCAGAAGCCTTCTTCCCGACGTCAATTCTGACATCGGAGAGGACGTTCCGGGCCAGCCAATCGCTGCCTGGCTGGCCCAGAACATCCTCTTTAACGTCAGAATTGACGTCGGGAAGAAGGCTTCTGGGTGCGAGTAGTGGCAGCAGATGAGCAGTGGCGGTGGACCGGGAAGGAAGTTTAAATTGGGCCTGGATGGAGGCTTTTGTTTTCCGGGTGGGGGGGGGGAGAAAGGAGATAGGCAGACTGGCTGGCTGGCTGGCTGGCTGGCTCTGGGGGAGGGAGGGAGGCAGGCAGGCAGGCTCTGGGGGAGGTAGACAGGCAGGCTGGCTGGCTCTGGGGGAGGTAGGCAGGCAGACTGGCTGATTTTGGGGGAGACAGGCAGGCTGGCTTTGGGGGAGGCAAGCAGGCAGGCTCTGGGGGAGATAGGCAGGCAGGCTGGCTGGCTCTGAGGGAGGTAGGCAGGCAGACTGGCTGACTTTGGGGGAGACAGGCAGGCTGACTTTGGGGGAGGAAGGCAGGCTCTGGGGGAGGTAGGCAGGCAGACTGGCTGATTTTGGGGGAGACAGGTAGACTGGCTTTGGGGGAGGCTGGCTTTGGTGGAGGTAGGCTGGCAGGCTTTTTGGGAGGGGGTAGGACAAAGGCTAGAAGGCAGTGAGGGGACATAGGAAAGGGATGAAGGAAGGAGAGAAAACGGCAGAGAAGGAGGGGGTTGTAAGTAGAAGAAAGACTAGAGAGATAAAGGCCTGGACCAAAGGGGAAAGACAGGAGGCAGAAGCAGGACTTTGGGAGATGCAGACAGAGGGGGAGAACCCCTGAGGAAGAGCAGAGAGAGGCAAGATCATAACAGAGGAGGGAGAGAGGGAGACCTGGAACAAAGGTACAAAGGAGAACTGACACTGGATCTGGGGGCACTAAGGACATAGGAAGGAGGCACTGGGGGCACTAAGGACATAGGAAGGAGGCGCTGGGGACACTAAGGACATAGGAAGGCACTGGGGGCACTAAGGACATAGGAAGGAAGGAGGGAGGGAATAGAAAGGGACAATTGTTGGGCCTGAGTGCAGAAAGAAATGAAAGATAGGATGCACAGTCAGAAGGAAACGCAACAAGAGACTCATGAAATCACCAGACAGAAAAGGTAGGAAAAATGATTTTATTTTCAGTTTAGTGATAAAAATGTGTCAGTTTTGAGAATTTATATCTGCTGTCTATATTTTGCACTATATTTGTCTATTTTCTATAGTTACTGAGGTGACATCGTTGAAAACCCCCAAACATAAATGATAATTAACATTTTCTCTGTGTAAAGGGTGCTTTGTGTTTTTTTTAAATTTTATGGTTACCATTATGAAATAATAAGATATTGTGTGTACATGAAAAATGAATGGAAGAAATTGGGGGCGGGGCTAGGGTGGAATTGGGGGGAGTGCTAGGATGAGATTTGGGTGGGGCCAGGACGGGATTGGGGGGCGTGATTAAATATTAATAAATGTCTCGTTTTGATTAAAAAAATAAATGGTCACGTTAGTGGTATAGCAAATGCTGATTGAATTAAAAAAAAAAAATTTTAAATCTTGGTTATGGTCTTTGATAAATGGAGAAGACACAAGCAGTGTATATGATGTATGTGCATAAATTTAAACAGAGTAGAAAGGAACCAGGAGAGAGAGACACACACAAAACTCAGTTATTTTGTGAATGTTTTGCCTTTCAGTTTTGTGTTTTTAACTTGTTCCTGAGGTCATTTTGTAGCTCCTGAAACATGATTAGAACAGTTATATTTATGAGTAGGCTTGTCTGCTCTAGACTGTAGAGAGAACAGTGTTTGCCATGTGGTACTGGGGTGAGACCAAAACAGTTTTCACATACCCATGAATACTTTCTCAGAGATTACACTCAGCATTAATTGAACAGTCTGAAGGTTATGTACACATGTGCTAGGCCTTGGAGGCTCATTGTATTCCCTCCCTTCAACTACTGTATCATTCATTTTAGAACATTTCTCAAGAGCAATAAGGATCCGGTGATAGCTAAACCTAGGTGTCCAATTAAAATACGAAAGAAAAAGAATTATGAAGATCACAACAAACCATATTCTTTAGCTTCTTCCAGGATTTTATTTTGCTTAGTGTTTAGTTTCTTCCTGCTCTACTTTTCTTGCCTTTCTCTGGAGACAAGCTGGGGAAATGCAGGCATACTTGCTGGTGAAGTCTTCTGACTGAGCCTGTGTTCAAGCGCTCTACCATAGGTATAGTAAGTTTTTATTTTTATTTTTTAAACCACTGAGCATGTGCAGACCCCTTGCTTCCTGAGCTCCACCCACTGATTATTCAGATTTTTCTTTGACTGGAGCCTCACAGGTCACAGCTCTCCCCTCCCCTTACCTCTTCAGTCAAAAAAAGAGAGAACATCTGATTTAACAAAATAAAAAAACTGCAAAAAATATTTAATTATTTCTTTAAAAAAAAAAAGAGACAGGACTTTTCAAAGACTGCCATTAAGGCCAGGGTTCTCAAAAACTCACTTCAAAAAGCGATGGTCTACTAACCCAGCGTTTTGATAGTAAATAAAAAAAGCGAGACATTCTTTAAAAATCGGGCATGCAAATGAGTTTGGCAGATAGTAGCGAAGATTTGCATGTGTCCATCACTAGTGATAGCGATGGACAAGTAATGGAAACTCGGACGATTCGTTCTACAACCCAAAAACTTTAATAGATTAATTACCATTAGCAACGCCTCCACCGCTGCTTTGGCCACGGACCTATCCGCGCGGCTCCTTCAGTTCTCTCGGGGAGGACTCTGCCACTGTTCGCTGCCTCTCCAGGTGGACGACGAAGGTCTCTCTCACTCAGAGGATCTCCAGCACCCGGCCTCCTCGTCGCTCTGCATCCCAGTCCGCCATTGTGTCAATGCCGTTGTCCAAGCTCCACCCCCTTTTGATTTCACTTCCTGTTTCTGGCAGAGCTAGATGCAGCATGGGTTGGTGATGTCCGCTGGAGGTAAGGGTTGGGGGGTGGGCCGCGCTCGCTTATAGAGTCAACACTCGTTTTGCGAATTAAAGTTTTTTCAAATGTTTTGCTCGTCCTGCAAAACACTTGCAAAATGAGTTGAATGTTTACATTAATTATTCTGGTGCTGGGTTTTTAAAAAAATTATTTTGATACTGATACCAGTGGCATAATGGAGGTGGTGGTCTTGGTAGGGGTGCTGGCACCAATCCTCCTCTCTGCCTCCCCCTCCCACCGCAGCATGCATGTGCCCCTTCCCTCCCCTCATACTGCTTTAATTTTCCCTGTGCGAGCAGCATTACGAACTTGCAACCTGCATCAGTGTTGCCTCTTTGTGATGTTACTTCCGGGCCCCGCACCTAGGAAGTGACATCAGAGGGATAGCCAATTCAACTCAGGCAGCAAGTTCGTGATGTTGCTCCCACCTGGAAAATTAAAAAGGTACAGGGGAAGGGAAGTGGACGTGCATGCGGTGGGGGGGGGAGGATCAGGAAGGGGTGGGGGAGGAAGTGCCACTCAGCCTCGCTACACCACTGACTTGACACCAAAAACAGAAGAATTTTGTTTTGTTGCAAAATATAAAAAATGACAGGTTAAGAGTGTTTGTATGTACCAGTGGCAACGATTTGGTTCCATTTTATAGCAACAACATCAACAATCGTTCATAAATACAGCTTGACCCATAAATTATTTCCATAGGTGTGCCTTTTATACTTTTTGATTTGCATGTGATATACAAAGATTTGTTTCAGACTTTAGAGCCCTGACTTCCTTATTGTTGACTCATCATATCTGGGGAAGACTTACCTGGTTCCTAAAATGTCCTCAGTGCACACACCTTGCATGATACTTAAAACCTTGTGAAAAGGTCTTTTACTTTCTCTTTTTGTTTAGATGCTGACCGTCGGACAGTTTTTATCGCTCTAACAGTGATCAGTCTGGTAGGAACTGTTCTTTTCTTCCTTATCAGGAAACCAGACTCTCCATCCTTATTAGAGGAAGATGCCAATGTGAATGGTAGCCTAGATGCTGAAATCAATGTGTAAGTTTTCCAGTGGAACATACACTGCTCTTTCTCCATCAGTAGCTGCAGGTATCTTCCTGCCATGTTACCATTTTTATGCAATTTTTGTGCCTACTGCACCGAGAGGTGGCAGAGTAAAAATCTCGTTCTTTAGCACTCTCCAGACCGGTATAGGTTAATCTTACAAGCGAGGTATATAGCTCATCATGACCAGCAGGTGGAGACTGAAAATAAAACTGTACTGATAGGAATAGGGGAAGGTACCTATCAGTCTTCTTTCAGTCTCCAGCAGGTGTGAGTGAGCGGTACCTATCTCCCTTGGTAGGGCTGTTGGAAATTGTTTAGGGATTCTAGGCCTCGTTTTTGGCCGGATTGAATTGGGTGGGCCATGTTTGGGGGGTCCGTCCGACCTCGGGGGGTTTCTGATTCTTTTTTTTTTTATTATTATTTATTTCATTTTGTAAATATACATTCATACAGTATGTATATAGGAAAGAGAGATTAAACATATTAATTAAAAAGAAAGAAGAGAACTAAACAACTTCCATTACAGTATCAATCATCTCTCAAACAAAAGTCCACATTATGGGAAAAGCAATTCACATTGGTAGGGCCTTATATTATTACAGAAATTATAATACCATACAAAAAATGCAGTGTTACTTCTTCAAACAAATAAAACTAGACCTTATTCCACTGTGGAAGCACTAGACAGCGTTACCCCTTTAGCCTCAAGAAAAAATCGCAGTTGGGGGGGATCAGAAAAAATATATGAATGTTGATCCAACAAGATCAAACATTTGCAGGGATATCTAAGTTGAAACTTAGCCCCCAAAGACAGTACACATGGTCTCATTTCCAGGAACTCTTTCTTTCGGGATTGAGTTAATTTAGATACATCTGGAAACATGGAAATCTTAGAGTCCATAAAGGTCACCTCTTTAAGCCTAAAAAATAGCCTAAGAAGTGCCTCTTTGTCTTGCTGAAAAACAAATGTCACCAGAAGTGTAGTATATAAGATGACTTCATCCTCTGAGTTTTCCAAGATTTTCGTAACATCCATAGGGCTTAAATTAGCTGAAGCCTCAGTTTTAGAAGCCTTCTTTGAAACTGGAAGGTAATAAACTTTGTGTAATGGAGGAAAGCCATTCTCAGGGTATTTAAATATCTCTTTCAGAAATTTATAGGCGTCATTGCTAGAGTTTTAGGAAAGTTAAGTATTCTTAAGTTCAACATTTTAGTATAATTCTCCAAATTTTCTACTTTCCTTACTAATAGCAATTTGTCCTTCATTAGAGTAGTCTGTGTTGATTGAATGCCTTGGACCCGTTGATCCAGGCAGTTCATCTTTTCCCCCTGAGATTTTATTTCCTCCTGCATAGAGTCAATCCTTACATTATGTGCATTTACTAAAGGAAGAGTTCCTGCACATAATTTGTATAATGAGTCTAAAGCAGTCCAGATAGATTCCAAAGTGAACTCAGTTGGCCTTACCAGCGGGGGGACCGATGGAATTTGTCCCCCAGCCTCTGATGCCAACTTTGCCTTCTCCAACGCTGAAATCTCTGCCTGAGCTTCCAGTGATACCGGTAAGCCCTCCAGCTCTCTCGGGGTGGATCCTTCCTGTTCCTTCAGAGCCGCCGTAGTTCCCTGGTCTCGCGGCTGTTGGGGAGGCTCGGGTCCTGCAGGGCTAAGTGAGATATCACTCCCGATGGCTGAGACTTCCCTCTGCCTCAGCTCAGCCGGTTCGCCTCAGGGTGAAGAAGAAAAGAAGCTCAGAATCGTCTCCTGTCTTCCCGGGGTAAGTTCAGCCTGCCGGGCTGTGGCAGCTGCTCTTCCCCTTCTTTTTGGCATGTCGAGCTAGAAAAAAATAACCCGACTCTCATCGAGGAAACTAATTAAGCAGGAGAATCGATAGTGAGCGTCCTCACTGCACCGCAGCCATCTTGCTTCTTGGGTTTCTGATTCTTTATTAAATGTTTGGATTAATAGGAAAGATTATATTGTATAATATATGTGAATGCATATGATATGGGAGGGATAGGAGGGAGGGGATTATAATTTCATTAATTTAAGTTGATTGTAATAGAATATGAAGTGATGTTTTTAAGTTCAAATGTTATTTCTTGATACACTTGTTGTAAGATGAAAAAATGAATAAAGATTTTTTAAAAACCCATAAAAATCCACAGGTTAAAACCACGGACTTGCACTGCGCTTTTTACAGAATATATAAAAAGGGAATTCGTATGCATATGTATAGATATTTTACTGTTTTATTTATTTTGATGGTTGTTTTATATGAGGTTGTAACCTCGATACTGAGATTTCAGGGTGGAAGAGAACAGGAGAGTCGGTAAGGACAGTAAGCAACTGGTCCTCAGCAGACACTTCATTTCGGATCAGCAAACCCAATCAGTGTTTCTTCTGCTTAGTGAATCTGTGGCTTCCTACTTGTGCATGCCATTTCCCCTCATTTGCATGGGTGGGTCGAATCAGGTAGGAGACTGATCATACATCAGTTTAGTGAATTGGGTCGGGGAAGGGTCAGGAAACGATTGCAAAACCATCGATAAGGATCGGTACATTTAGTGAATCTAGGCCTTAATCAGGTTTGGTCTCAGTTGTGATTGAAATTGGACTTATCAGAAGCCTCATAATTTGGAACTCAGTGTTTTATCTTCATATTCTCTTAAGTGACGATGAATAGCGATCCCCACTCAATGTTCTAGGATAAATTGAAGTCTTTTACAGAAGTTTTACTTTTCTGAAGATTTTATTTAATTATTTATGTGTATGTTTTTTTTAACCAGGCCATTGGAAAATAAAATGTCGAAAGCTCTGGATGCCTTAAGTAAGTACTTCATCACACCAAATAATATTAACCCACCAGTTTGGAAACATGCATTCACTAATATAGGAAATTATTTTGTTTTCATTTCATTATGTGGAAACTAGCCTTTTAAGATGATTATGGCATTCATTTTTGAAGCATATAGATGTTTCAAGAGGCCAAAATGGAGTTCATGTGTTTGGAACATCCAAATCCTGATTTTGCAAAGGAGATTAGTAGATGTACTGCAGTACATCTGTATTGCAAGGGTGGAAGGGAAGGGGAATGGGGACTTGTAAACCACCTTTTTTGTAGCTTTGGTATTCAAAGCAGTGGGCACCAGAGGAATAAGTGACTTGCCCAGGGTCACAAGGAGCAGCACTGGGATTTGAACTCATAACCTTTGGGTTCAGAGGCAGCAGCTCTGCCAGGCCTAAAATCTGGTCATCCGACAGCAATTACCAAAGAGGAAGAAATGTCCGTATCCTAAAAAAAAAGATGTCCTTATTTAGACCTGTTTCAGGAACGTCCAGGTTACAGAATGATGCTCTGATTGAGCAGCTGGCCACTGGAGGGATTAAGGCATAATATCTCCTCAATCCCCCATTCTGTTGCAAAGACAAAGGATTCTGTAATGTAGCTGTTTCTTCCCCCTAATCGTGAACTTTGCAGAAGGGTGTCACTCAAATATTTCAACTCCTCCCCTTCAGCACTGGAGAACAGCTCGCTCTTCAGTTTTTCCTTGTGCAAGCGAACACAGAAGACGTGTTTTGATCTGCTCTGCTTTCTTTTCTTCTTTTCAGGTATTTTGCTGTTGTTGGTTTTTCTGGCATGGCTTCAGTTCTGAGAGGTTCCCTTCTTGGGCTTACTGCACTGAGTAAAGGATGTAGTCTCAGGTGGGTGGGCTGCTGCTTGCAAGCCAAACTCGCACTGAGTACCTGTGGAGCCAGCCTGCTTGGTATCCCTTCAAGAGATTGGGGTCCATTCCCCTGGGAGCTTGCTTGCCTGCTCATTTATCAGAGGCTTGCACTTAGGCTGAGAGAACCTTGTGTAACAACCCTCTGGGTATCAGGAAGCCAGCTGCAAATTTTCTCCTCCTTGATACGTCGCATGGATTTGTAGGGGTGGGAGTCCATAGTTGGGGTCCGCCTGACCAGCAGCCAGAACATCTCCAGTGGTGGATTTATTCCTGGCACTTAATGAGGCAGAAATCCTATTTCTGCAGGTAGACTGCTGCAAACTGACAGGCACTAGACATCACAATGAGTACTCCCATTATTCCCTATGGGGAAAATTGGGGGGGGGCAGCTGGAAATGCCAAATTTGAGGGTTTCTGGAGTTAGTCAGGTCCCACACCTCCAGAACCCCCTTGTCAACATTTTTGTTTTTTCAGTTAATCTCCTATGGACCGTTTATGGTGTGATTTTTCTGGCAGCTGCCATCATAGATTTTAAGTGAAATTTTTCTTTTTTTTTTTGCCAAGTGCTTTTTTCTGCCTCAAAACCCCTCATTTTGTTTAGGGATCATCTACAATGGATTCCCCAAGCTAATCTAATCCTCATCCATATATGTTTTGTGCAGATTTACCGGATGAGGAACGGCTGTGTTCCACGTGCTGCAGGGTGTGGGTGGAAGAGGCAAGAGCTTTGGGCTTAGCCTCTCTTGGGTCCTCCAAGCCGTTAGCATCCCAAAAAGCCTGGTCTTTGGGGAAGAGATCCAGTTCAGAGGCCGTATGCAACGAGGGGGCAAAATGCAAGTGCGTGGAGGCAGAGGAAGTGCTACCTCCCCAGGAAGGGGTCTTACAGGGGTCCTTGGGGCCTCTGGTCCAAGGATTCTCAGATTTTGTCAGTCTAATGTGGAAAGCCTACTTTATGGGCCCAGGAAGCTCTGCACTTCCTGGGAGTGCGCCAGCTCCGTCATATGGATACTCACATCCCAAGCAGGCCTCTTCGCCTCAGAACAAGCCGGTTCCTTTTGTAAGTGACCATTCAGAGCAGAATTGGGAGGACTAGAAGACCCTTTCCATGCCTTTATTATCACAAGACTGCGCTGCATCCTCAAATAATTTGGGGGTCCCTTTTGGGGTCAGGAGGCTGTGTCGGCTGTTGATCGTGGTGGTGATCCCTCAGTTCACCATTTTTTTCAAATTGGTTTCCATTTCACATGTCATTTCTGACACCCTCTGTGAGTTGAAGCTGGATTCCCATCAACCCTCCACCTCTCATTGTTACATTATGAGCTGCACTAATGCACAGATTACCTTTCTTTCCAGCTCATCCAGACATTGCCTCCGTAGTCACTGACCAATGGGAGTTACCTGAAGGCTCTCTGAAGGTGACCAAAACTATGTCTAGGCTTTATCCTATGACTCCAGACTTCCAACAGCTGTTTTCACAACCAAAAGTAAATTCTGCTGTAATGCAAGTGACTAAGCGCACCTTCCTTCCTAGTGAGGGAGGAGTGATGCTGAAGAGCGTGCAGGACTGCAAGAAGGACGTGGTTCTTAAAAGACAGTTTGAAGCGCTGGCTTTGGGTATCAAAGTGGCAGCAGCTGCCTCCTTTCTGGCATGAGCCTGTCATAACAGATTGCGGAGTAGTCCTTCAGAGCTGGGGAATACCTGCCCCTACATGATTATAGAAGAAGTGGATTATGTGGCCAGTTGTCTTTATGACATCATTAGAGTCATGAGCAAAGTTTCGGCTTATTCAGTTTCTGCCCACCAAATGCTCTGGATCAGGTAGTAAGCAGGTGATTCAACTTCCCAAGGCCACTCTCAGCAGATTATCTTTTAAGGGGTAGATGCTTTTTGGCAAAGGTTTGAACAATCTTATGGCCAGCGTGGTGGATCACTGTCCCAAATCTCTCCTGAACAGCAGGGATCGAAGTTCTACTGGGGACGGCAGAGGCAATTTTTGTTCCTCTTGGAGGTCCCACCAGTTCTTTTCCAGTTTCGCTTCCCAGAGGTCCTTCCAAGGCTCCAGACAGAGATTTGGCAATTACAGGCGCCTCAGGTTCATGAGGTGGATCAGGCAACAAAAAGCCACAATGACACCAGGTCAACAGCCATGCCCCCCTCCCCCCCCCATATATTGGCTGGTGGCTGAAGGGAATGGGAACAGATCTCATCAAAACTGTTGGGTGCTGGACATCATTTGGGAAGGGCACAAGATGAAATTTTTCGCTCTCCTCCAGATCTGTTCATTGAGGTTGACCAGAAAAGGTGGCCGCTCTCCTCCAGATCTGTTCATTGAGGTTGACTAGAAAAGGTGGCCAGGGTCTGAGCGACAGTGCAATGACTCTTGGGCATACATGCCATAGAGCCAGTGCCCAAAGAAGAATCGGGCTCTTGCAGATACTCCATATACTATACTTCATAATGCCCAAGAAAGGCACAGAAGATTGGAGGATCAGACCTAAAGTCTATGAATGAAGCACTAAGAGTTCCCCACTTCTGCATGGAAACAGACTACTCAATCATCGTGACAGTGGTTCTGACAGAATTCCTATCCTCCTTGGATTTAACAGAGGCATATCTTCACATTCCAGTCTTCATGGATTACAGAAAATATCGAAGATTCCATGTTCTCCAGCAACACTTCCAGTTTGTGATGCTGCCTTTTGGACTGGCCATGGCCCCTCACACCTTTACTAAGGTGATGGTGGTAGCAGTGGCTCACCTCCGTAGGATTGTCATACAGGTGCATCATTACCTGGATGATTGGCTTATCGGGGCTCCCTCTCAGGAAGGCGAGCATGTGCTATGGTAGGTGGTGGATCTCCTTCAGAGACTTAATTTGATAGTCAACTTCTGGAAAAGTCAGCTGCAGCCGACTCAGTTCTTGTAATTTCTGGGAGTCTGCTTCGACACAACGCAATACCATGTCTTTCTTCCCGGGCTACGCAAACAGAAGCTCATGAAGCAGATAGATCTTAGAGATTCTAGCGTTACTGTACCCCATAGCCTGGCATTACCTTCAGGTTCTGGGTTTGATGGCAGCTTCCTTAGATGTAGTCCCCTGGGCAAGAGCACAAATGTGATCACTCCAAGACTCTCTCCTTTCCAGGAAGTTCTCACAAGGCACTCCCTACAGAAGCAGCTCCCCTGGTCCTCAGGGCAAGATACAGCTTATGCTCCTCATGGGTGACCCTCACAACCAACGTCTGATCGGCTGAGGAGCCCACTGTTGCAGTCGCCTTATGCAGGGCAAATGAACTCTGTTGGAGATCAAATGGTCCATAAACCGTCTGGAATTGAGAGCCATTCATTTGGTGCTGAAGGAGTTGCAATCTTTCCTGTCAGGGAAGGCAGTCGGGGTGTTTTCAGACAATGGCACCGCATTAGCTTATTTGAACAGACAAGGAGGCACCAGAAGTGCTCCCCTATGCCTGGAGACACAGATGTTGTTCCAATGGGTGGAAGTTCACTTACAAGCCCTCTCGGCTGCCCATGTAGCAGGAATAGAGAACGTCCAGGTTGATTTTCTCAGGCTTACGAGAGTCTAGTGTTTTTCTGCGGATGGTCCCTTTGATTCTGCCTTCCACATCATTCAGGACAGGATTTTACAGAGGCTGGTTGTGCACATAGTCCTACTCCACTACCTGAAGAGGACTAATGATTCTCACCTCTCCGATCATCTTTTTACCATTTTTTTGTGCTGAACAGTCAGTCGAGATAAGACAAGCTAGCTTCTAAGACTTCAATTGCTAGATAGATTTGGATAGCAATTTTGTCTTCCTACATTGTCTGTGGAAAACAGCCTCCTATCTCCATCGCACTCATTTGACTAGAGATGTGGCTGCTTCCTGGGCAGAGTCCTGGGCTGTTTCTCCCGATGAAATCTGTAAGCTACTTAGTTTCTCTGCATAACTTTACGAGGTTCTACAGAGTGGATATGGCAGCTCAAGAGGATGATGTTTTTGGGTCCTTGGTACTGTCCTTCCCTAGATATCTGCCGCTTTGGTACGTCAGCAACAGTACAGAATCCTATGTCTGCAATAGAATAGAAGATTTGGTTCTTACCTTGTTAATCTTCTTTCTGTACGGCCCATCCTGTGCAGACTTTTGATTCACCTGATTTCTGCCTCGAATATTGCCAGTGTCCATCACGGGGATATCTCCCCTTGTATTTAAGATTTAGTAGAGACAAAACATCAGGAGCATGAGGGTGCCTATTCCCTTTATCCTTTGGAAGATTTTATGGTACTTCCTAGTTTTACATAGTAGGTTGGTTCCTAGCTACTCAGGTGCTTAATTTGTCATTCATTGTTGCTTGTTGTTAATCATTGTTCTTTTGTCATAAGTTACAGAGCAGAACAGAATATAGTTTGTTGCTGGGGAAGTTCCTCGTGCCCCTTCTTTCCTTTTCTTCTGTTTCAATGAAGTTCGATTGCTTTGGTACTAACCGAAGGAAGAGCTCTTCTCCAGTGCTGAAGGGGAGGAGTTGGAAGATCTGAGTGACAGCTATAGTACAGAATCGTATGTCTTATAACAGAAAGAAGATTAACGAGGTAAGAACCTAATCTTCCAGTGGATTCTGTCCCCTTCTCTTCCCCATGAAAGTGAAACCGGAAGGGGATACCAGGCTCTATGACAGTTTCAGGAACAGGAAGCAGGTTTGAAGAATATCCTAGTGTTCTGTTCCTAGAGGGCTCACAATTACAATAAAGAGTTAAAGTGAGTTATGAACCTGGGTCCCTTGGTTTACAGTCCATTGCACTAACCATTAGGCTGTCTTTCTACTCTGCATGGACATCAGTATGGCCATTTTCTAAGAATTCTACTATACAGATGTCCAAATCCCTTCTTCCGGGAGACTATTCTGCACATCTACCATCTTTTCTGTAAAGAAATATTTCCTTAGATTACTCCTGAGCTTATCATCTCTTAACTTCATCTTAAACCCTCTCCTTCCAGAATTTTCCTTCATTTGAAAAGGGAAAGATGAAAGGAATTAGGACTTGAACCTGTATATTGCCTTTTCATAGTTTTTACAACCATACTCAAAGCGGTTTATATACAGGTACTTCAAGCATTTTCCTATCTGTCCCAGTGGGCTCACAGTTTGTCTAATGTATCTGGGGCAGTGGAGGATTAAGTTACTTGCCCAGGGTCACAAAGAGTTACCTCCTGTTCGTTAATGCCAGAGAGATATTTAAACATCTCTATCATATCCCCTCTTGTCTTTCTTCCAGTTTAGTACAGAAGAAGAGGCAAGAGAGGAATCCAATCAGCCAAGGAAAACTGATTGGACTCCTTCCTTGCCTCTTCTGCTGTACTGTTTGTAGTTTCGAGGCAAGTTGTTTCTTCTTTCTTTTCGCTTTTTTTTCCAGTTTATACATTTTAAGGTCTCTAAGTCTGTCCCCGTGTGATATATGACAAAGACCACTAATCAATTTTGTAGCCGCCCTCTGGAACAACTCCCATCTTATTTATGTCTTTTTGAATGTGCAGTCTTCAGAATTGAACATAGTATTTCAATTGGGTCCTCAACAGAGACTTATACAACAGCACTATCACCTCCCTTTTCCTACTGGCCATTCCTCTCCTTATGCACCCAAGTATCTTTCTGGCATTGACATCACTTTTTCTACCTGTTTTGCCACACTGAGATCATCAGACACAATCACCTTCCTTCATATACAGAATATTCATGTTGGATGTTTCCAAAACATGGACATCCATCTCATATATTGTCAAACAAGCAAGCAGTATCTTGTTCAAAAATACAGATGAGATTGACATACGTTTATGATGTTTTGACTTGGATGTACCTATTCTGACTTAGGACATCCATTCAAAAATGCCCCTCTGTCTGTTCTTCTCCCTTTGCTCTTATAATTGTAGAATCATTCATCTTAATATTTTGTTACAGGTAGCAGAGTTCCCACTTTTTATGTGCCCTCAGCACCCCCAATGCCCGTTGTCTTTTATATCCTACTAGTTGTTTAGCCCGTTACATTAACGGGTGCTAGCAGCCCTTCTCCCTTACTTTTACCTCCTCCCTGTCCAGCAGCACCCCCACCCATTCCCTGCTCCCCCTATATAGTAGTAGCCCTTCTCCTTTTATCTCCCCCTGTTCAGCATCACCCCATTTCCAGCTCCTCATATCCAGCAGTAGCTCTTCTCCTTTGCAGGAGCCCTTCTCCCTTCCTTTTACCTCCCCCCCCCGGTCTGGCAGCACCTCTTCCCTGCTTCCCCTATCCAGCAGTAGGCCTCCCTTCCTGTTACCTCCCCCCTGTCCAGAATCACCTCTTCCCTGCTCCTCCTGTACTGCAACACCCCCTTACCTGCTCCCCCTGTCCAGTCCGGTGGTCTCCAGCCATCAGGCTGGCTCCTGCAGGGAGTCTAGTTCCTGTCCGGTCCCCGCCAGGCGTGCGAGCCTGCTCCGCCCCCTCCCGACCTGCCTGGAGTATTTAAATTAGACCCGACGGTTCCTGTTGAGGGAAGCACTCCTCACCGGACTCAGCGGTGAACTCCAGCCATCGGGCCGACATCCGCCTTGGTTTTTTTTTTTTTTTTAGTTGAAAGACGCGGCGGTGGCTCCTCTCATGATCCCCGCCTGCGTCGGAAGTCCGACGCAGGCGGGGATCGTGAGAGTAGCCACCACCGCATCTTTCAAAGAATCGAAAGCCGCGCATGCACACTTCCTATGTGTCGCTACAGCTCACAGAAAACCGGCACACACTTAGGAAGTGCGCATGTGCGGCTTACCATTTTATTATATTAGATAGGAAAACAGGCCAGTTCAGTTGAAATCTCAGGGATGTTAGGGCATATTGTGATTTCATCTAGTATTTTGTAAGCTATCCTGTTGTTGGTTACCTGCATCTAGAAAATGTTCATATATCTTTGCTTTGTTTCTTTTTCCAGAAAAATCCTTGCAGTTGTGCATCACCAAACAGATGTTATTGCTTAGTGTTTCAATTGCATACACAGGTAATGCAACAGTGAATGCAGTAATGGATTTAGTTTAATTAAGAAGTTGTTAATGATCTGGCAGCTTTACTAATATAGGCTATCATATTGACCATAGTAGAAAAAGAAACTTCTGTTCACTGATAAGGAAGCAACACAGATCACAAGCTACCCCGCACTTCTGTGCCATTCTGCCTCGGCCATGGGTTAGCCTTGGTCAAACTAACTCTGATTGATAGTTTGGTTTCTGTGCCTATTTCATTTTTTGGCCCATCTTGAGATACTGTCCAGGGTGGCATTAGTGATACAAATTCATGCCTGTTTGGAAGCAGGCTTATAACACATGGACCACAAAGTAGGTGTCTAATGGTATCAGTGGTCATTACTGGGCTAGCTGAAATTATATTTAGTGAACTATAGAAGCAAGTTTCATATACTAGTGCTGATCATATAGCATCTTGGAAGAATGCAAAAATCATTTACAGTGAACAAAATGTTGTATTCTACATGGAGATGACTAAGAATCATTATGCCATATGTCACATTTCCAAAATGTGTAGTTCGTGCATTGTAATTAGTCTAAAATGCTGCAGCGCAGTTGATTGTTGATGCAACTAAGTTTGAATATATTATACCGATTCTGGTTCGGTTACATTGGTTGCCCGTGCAAGCTCAAGTCAAATTCTTTTTTTTTTCCAATTCTTTATTATTTTCAAATCTTACAATAAGTATAACAATAAATACAACATTTTTTATTTCAATACCACACTTAATATTCTATTAATATCTATTTCAAAATTATTCCCCCCCCTCCTAAACAATCACAATGACTGACATATATAATTTCTATAATGACCCTCAATTCAATATATCTAAATTTATTATCTTCCAGGATATGCATGTTTATAGGGGAAAACAATGATTAGACGTTACAATATTTTGCTAATGGCTCCCAAATCTCCTGAAATTTCTTAAAATTCCCTTTCTGAATGGCTAATGTTCTTTCCATTTTATACATATGACACAATGAATTCCACCAAAAACTATATTTAAGCCTCTTCCAATTTTTACAATTGCTTGTAATTTGTTGTATGGCGATTCCTGTCATTATTAATAAAAGTCTGTTGTTCTTAGATGATATTTGACTTTTTTTCCCCACTTCTTTAGTATTTTCAATACTTACAATAAGTGTAACAGTAAATATAACATTTTATACTCAAATAACACACTTAATATTCTTATATCCTTTTCAGAATTAATCCCCCTCCCCCCTAAACAATCATAATGCCCATACATAAAATATCTATAATCATCCATATCAATTATTCAAAATTCATTAACCTATCATCCCCCACCTCCCCCCTCCCGGATGTGCATATTTAAAGGAGAAAACACTATTTAAACGTTACAATATTTTGTTAATGGCTCCCAAATCTCCTGAAACCTCTTAAAATTCCCTTTCTGAATGGCCAATGTCCTTTCCATTTTATACATATGACACAATGAATTCCACCAAAAACTTGACTTTTAGATCTCATTGACATGCCAAATAACACAGTATCATAAGACAATGCCATTGGATTTTCCAATAAACAATTTATTTGGCCCCATATTGAATTCCAAAAAGCCAAAATAAGTTGACAATAGAACAATAAATGATCTAAAGTCCCTACTTCGAGATGACAATGCCAACATTTATTTGACTTCAATTGAATCGAATTCAAGGTGCTTTGTCCACACTGTTCATTGGTAGTTAGTTGTCTTTTCAGTGAGTATCAGCCTTCTAGAAAACGGCGTTTGAACGTGCCCTCCTTGCGACATATGAAATCATGGACTTGTCATCGATCTGTGATATCAGTTCAGGGTACTGTGTTGTGGAATACTTTACCTCTTGAAGTAAAGAAAGCATCAACCTTACTAAATGTTAGACATTATTGAAGACAGAGTTATCTAGACATTATCTTTCTTCATGATTTCTCTGGTATGATAAGTGTGAATAGCGAGCAGTTGATTTGCAGATTTGTTATATAGTATGTGTAACATTTGTTGTCTGTATTTTAATTATGAATGTAATTATGTAACTCGCACAGAACTAGAGGATGGCGCGAGTAATACATGTCTAAATAAATCAATACCATCAGCAGAAAAATGGCATGAGTTACCGTATTTTTCACTCCATAAGACGTACTTTTTCCACCCAAAAAGGGTGCGTCCTATGGAGCGAATACCCCCCTCTCCCACGTTACCTTATTTTAATTTTGGTGCCCTCCCTCGCTGGACGCAGCTGCCTCTCTAGTGGCAGAGCAGCGCACAAGGCTGCCTGCCTGGTCGGCTGACGCGGCTGCCTCCTCTTCCCTTCTGTAGCGGCAGAGCGGCGCACAAGGTTGCCTGCTTAGTTCCGCGTTGCTTCCGTTCTCGCGGGAAGTGGCACGGGACCAGTCAGGCAGCCTTGTTCGCTGCTCTGCCGCTGGAGACAGCAAGTCCTGATTCCCACACTCTCCACGGGCCGGACGTGAGCAGCAGCCATCTGAACCGGCAGCCGCTGGGAGTCGGCATGGCGGCACGGTCCTGATGAAAGCGAGCAGCTATGTTAACAGCAGCAGTAGCGGCATCTGGTTACGGCCTCCCACTCACCTCCCTCCCTTCCCCCATCCAGGCCTTAGCTGCCTCCACCGCCGCTCCTCTGACTCCCTTCGCGTTCGGGCGGGACATGGAGGAACGGGCCCGTCAAGCTGCGCCGAAGGAACTATAAGGTACGGGGGCGAGGTCGGAGGGGGAACGGGGGGGTCCCTGCCTGCCTGCTTTCCTCGGGGGGGGGGGGGGGGGGGGTGCCCTGCCTGCCTGCCTGCCTCGGGGTGGGGGTGGGGGTGAGGGGTACAGGAGGAAGGAAATTAAGCTTAACATGGGGAGGGAAAGAGACAGAGCAAATAAATGCTGAAGGAGGAGGGAGCACAAGGACAGGGACATGGAATAATGCTGGAAAGGGGAGGAATAAAGATACAGAGATGTGATATTTAATGGAAGGGAGGAAATGGTATACATGGATAGTGAAGATGAGAAGAAAGATTATACACTTTGAGGGGGCCCTACCTGCCTGCATGCTTGCCACGGGGTGGGGGGCCCTGCCTGCCTGCCACTAGGCCTGCCTGCTCTGTCCCTGCCTACCGCTAGACCACCAGAAGGGGGACAGGGTACAGAGCCTGGCAGAGAGGGGGGACAGGGTGCAGAGCTTGGCAGCGAGAATTTTGGTTCAGAATGGGTTTTTTTCTTGTTTTCCTCCTCTAATTCTAGGGTGCATCTTATGGTCAGGTGCGTCTTATGGAGTGAAAAATATGGTATATATTTACTGCTTTTACATAAGAAACTTTGCTTTCTAGTGCAGTGTGTCTAGTAATCCTGAATGCTAGGGTTAAGCATCTGAACCTGCAAGTTGTTTGTAAAAAGATATCACTCATCTTTCAACTCCACCTCCTTCCCAGTAGGCTTGCTCCAATCCCTCAGTTTTTTTCTGCAAGCAAGTTGCTCAGATGTGTTTATGATCTGCTCTGTGGTTTTATTATTTTTGGGTGCCCAAAGGTTTCCTCTTGTTAGGACTTCTGCCTGGGAGAATACTCAGACTCGCGCTGAGGACATCTGCTAGCAAGATCAGCCCTCGGTGGCACCTGTCTAGCCAGCCTGTTGCAATATTTTTGGAGCTCGGGGGCTGTCCCCTGAGTAACTGCTCGCATCCCTGATTTATCAGGAGCTTGAGTGCAGGCTGTTTGGCTCCTACCTGGCTTGGCTGGGATTAATAGTGGGCTGGCTACATGGTCCTCCCCCCAAATCGCTGCAAGAGAGCTTCCGGGGGTTGAGGCTCAGTCTGACATCGGTCCAACTGGCACCCCGAAGACCAAATTCATAGAAACAAATCTGTGAGGCAAAATTCTTCTCCATTTGTTCCACTTCTGAGCTGAGACAGGCAGGCACCACATGGCACAGTGAGTAAGGCTATTATAGCCTATGGGGAAAATTAGGGGGGATGTCTGCAAAAAGTAATATTTGAGGGTTTCTAGGGCCAGAGCCAGGGTCCCCCTCCTCCAAAACTCCATTCCCTGTAGTTTTTGAACTTCAGGGGAGTCCCTCAAGCCGTTTTTGGTGTAATTCACTGGCAGTGGCCATCTTGGATTTTAAACAATACTTTTTTCAGGGATCATGACCGAGGTTCAGCGGGGTCAGAAGGCAGCAAGCTTCTTGCTCTTTCTTTTCTCCTGCCTCCAAGAAAGCACAATGGTGGTAGGTCAACAACAGCTGCACCCCCACCCCTCAGATAGGGGTCAGGCTGTTGTCTTACTGGATGGTCTGGGCACAGATAGGCATAAATCGTTGGGTTCTAGACGTTGTTCAAGTAGGTTACAAGATCAAGTTCTGTGCCCCCCTTCTGGACCTCTTTGTAGATTCCCTGACTAGCTGGCTGAAGAGAGCCCTCAAAGTCTGGGCAATGGTGCAAAGGCTTCTGGATCTTTGCACCATAGAGCCAGTTCCAGACAAAAACTCAGGCTCAGGTAGATACTCCATATACTTCATAGTACTAAAGAAAGGCTCAGATGACTGGTAACCAATTCTGAACCTCAAGTCAGTCAATTCTTCACTGAAAGTACCACATTTCCACATGGAGACCATCCGGTTATTGTGGCAGTGGCACCTGGAGAAATTCTTGCCTCTCTCGATTTGATAGAGGCCGATATCCACATTTCCATTTTCCGACTCACAGGAGGTACTTGCAGTTCCATATATTGGAGCAGCATTTCCAATTCTTCGCTCTCCCCTTCGGCCTTGCCACAGTACCTCATACCTTTACCAAGGTCATGGTGCTGGTAGCAGTGCACCTGCGCAAGGCAGGGATCCAAGTGCACCTGTATTTAGACAATTGGCTAATCAAATTTCAAGTTCAATTTTATTTGATATACCGCAAATATAAACAGAAATTTAGTCTGAGCGGTTTACAATAAAATCAGGGGAGGGGAAATGATATTATAAAATAATACAAACAGGTTACAAAAACAAAAGACACAGCGGGACCAATGAAATACAAAAGGGTTAGAAGGTGTGGAATGATTACTATATTTATCAAAGGGAAGGGAAAATACAAAAGGGATAGAAGGTGTGGAATGATAACTATATTTATCAAAGGGAAGGGAAAACACAAAAGGGTAGTGGGGAAGAGGGCGAAATGGCAATCTCAAGAGTAGTCCAACTCCTGGAGAACTTGGGATGCAGAACTTGGGATGGAACTTGAAGAATCATTTAGAGCCGACCCAGTGCTTGGGAGTATCTGGGAGTTCTATTTTACACAACTGAAGGCCGGGTTCTAGACCCACGCAGACAGAGGCTCCAGAAACAGATATCTGACCTGTTACTGAGTAAGCTTCCGATGATGTGGCATTTTCTGCAGATTTGGGGGGTCGATGGCGGCAGCCATAGAGGTGAGCCAGGGCACACATGAGAATCGCCAAGACTCTGCTATTCCGCTAGCCTTCTCAGACAGACTTGCTTCAGCAACTGCTTCCATAGACATCCAGAAGGGAGGAAGCTTACGGTGGTGGCTACAGATAGCTTCCCTCTCAAAGGGCATGCTACGCTATCTATCCTGGGAGATCCTAATGACCAATGCCAGCCTTTAAGGTTGGGGGAAGGGGTCATTGCAACGGACACTCAGTTCTGGGTCCCCGACCCAGCAAAAGTGGTCCTGGAGCTCAGAGCTATTTGACTGACGTTGCAGGCCCTGGAGAATTCCCTGAAAGGTAAGGCAGTCAGACTGGTTTTGGACAATGTGACAATGGTGGCCTATGGTGCAACCTACAAGGAGGCACCAGGAGCACCCCGTTAAGTTTAAAGGCTCCAATTCTCTTTCGGTGGGCAGAAGCTCATTTGCAGACTCTCTCAGCTGCACATGTTGCAGGCATGGAGAATGTTCAAGCCAACTATCTCATGTGGCAGATGCTCAACCCAGGGGTGTGGTAACAGTCACCACAATTGTTTGATGACATTGTTTGGCGGTGGGGGCGCCCACTTATGGATCTCATGGCCTCAGTAGCAAATACAAAGGTGGATTGCTTTTACAGCTGAAGGTACAAGCCAGGAAGTGCAGGATTGGATGCAATTGGTGGATCTCTTGACACAGGGTCCTGTCCCCATAGAGAATCCGGAACACTTTGGGCTTACGGCATGGCTCTTAAGCGGTCAGTAAGGCAGGGATACTCAGAGGTGGTCATTTCCACTCTGCTTAGAACCAAGAAGCGCTTGATGGTGGCGGCCTATTCCAAGGCCTGGAAGACTTTCTGACAGTGGTGTGCTAAGATCGATGTGGAGCCTTTAGAAGCCGCAATCTCTATACATCTGGAATTTTTGCAAGAGGGACTTAAGAAGGACCTTTCGGTCGGATTGCTAAAAATGCAGATAGTAGGCTCTTCATGCTTCTGAGCTTGGGTAGAGAGAGTGCCTCTCACCCAGATGTGGCAAGATTCTTTAAAGGGGCTGTCAGGTTGCACCCTCCAGTACGTCTATCATTCCCTTCCTGGAACCTTAATACCATTATGCAAAGTCTCAGTAGGGCTCCATATGATCTGACAGTCAAGACGGTGTTCTTGGTGGCAGTTACGTCAGCAAGACAGGCATCTGAGTTACAAGATCTCTTTTGCTTGGAGCCATTTCTTAAGATTAGGGAAGCAGGGCTTTTCTTGCGCCTGGTTTCATCCTTTCTACCGAAAATAGTCTCTGCTTTCCATGTCGATCAGGAAGTCCGTTTGCCTACCTTTTGGCCTATGGGGTCGAAGTAAAAGGACAGAATATTGCATTTGCTAGACATCAGGAGAGTGCTTCTTCACTACCTTGAAGTTACCAATGAGTTTTTGTTCTGACAGTTATGCTAAGAAAGGCAGGTCTTGTGTCCAAAGCCTTGATCTCCAGATGGATTAAAATGGCAATTTCCTCTGTATATGTGGGATTTGGTAAGCAGCCATCAATTGTGTTGAAGGCTGTCTCAGGCAGTCTCCCCCATGGAGATTTGTAGAGCAGTAACATAGTCTACTCTTCATACTGTTACCAGGTTCTATAGGGTAGATATGGCAGCCAGGGTCACTTTTGGGTTCTCAGTATTAAAGGCAGACTCGGTAATCCTGCTCTAGAATCAGAGGGCTGCTTTGGTATGTCCCTAGTGTTCAGAACTATTAGACACATTGCACTAGAAAGGAAGATTAGGTTCTTACCTCGATAATCTTCGTTTTTATAGATGTGTCTGATAGTCCTGTGAGGGGGCTTTACCTGCCTTTGATCTCAATTTTAGTCTACGTTTGACTGTGAAGAATTTCTCTGTCTCTCAGCTAAGCTGAAAAAAAGGGATATCAAGTCTGAATTTCTGCTTTTTTAGCAGGACATGCGAGTAGCTATGAGCTCCATAAATGTTAATGCCAGTTGCATGCAGTTTTATATCATTTTGATAATGTTATACTTGTTTCAGAGCAGAACAGAAGTATAATGTTTGTGGAATTCTCCCCATTGCCCTCCTTCTGGTGATGTCTTCCATTACAGTGGTTCTTGACTGCTTTTGTACAAATTGAGCGGACAGTTGCAAACCTACTGGGAAGGAGGCAGAGTTAAAAGATGAGTGATATTATTTTGCAAGGAATTTGCAGGTTCAGATGCATAACCCAGCATAACCCTCATTCTCTGAGATAACAATCTAAGAATCTGCTAGTTGTTCCATCTTTAGCTAGGGCAAGTATTCAATCTCGTGCTTTCAGTGTTGTAGGTCCACAACTATGGAATTCTCTTTAGAGAATGACACGGTGAGGTCATCTTTGACGCAACCGGAAGTTGCATCAGAGATGACCTTTCCGGCAGCCACATGCAACTTCAACACTCCGGAAGGAAGGCAATTTAGAAATCTCCAGCCACGAAGGTAAGGGGCAGGGAGGTTTGTCAGCACAGTTGTGTGCTGCGAGCAGGAAACACTCCTGCCTGTCAGACCGGGGCCAGTTGTCCTGGGGGCCCGGTGTGCATGGCAGAAGCGGCTAAGAGGTGTTCTCGCTGCAGGGGCGGTGAAAGCGCCATGAAGGTAAGGGGCAGGGAGGGAGAAAGGGAGGAAAGGTGGGGTGGAGAGGAACAGACGCTGAAGGGAAATGGGGAAGAGAGATTGGGAGAAGACGCTGAAGGGAAATGGGGAACAGAGAGTGGGGAGAAGATGCTGGCAAGGAAGAAGACAGAGATGCCAGACTATGGGGGAGTGGAGGGAAGAAGATGGGTGCCAGACCAATTGGAAGGGGGGAAGGGAGAGGCACAGTAACAGAGCAAATGGAAGACGCAGAGAGACAGTGGATAGAAGGAATTGAATGAGAAGATGAGGAAAGCAGAAACCGGACAACAAAGGTAGAAAAAAAAAATTCTATTTATTTTTTTTTTTTTTTGCTTTAGGATAAAGTAGTATATTAGTTGTGTTGATAAAAATTTATAAACAAAGCCCTGCTAGCTGAACAATCTCTTTCTCTAGTTCAGCAGTCAGAACTTTGATTTATAAGGAAGGAATAAGCTAAATATTGCAGTACTGAGGCTTGTATGGATGCTGTGGGGATGGGGATGGGGCGGTGAAGGGGACGGGGACAGATTTTTTTTCCCCGTGTCATTCTCTAATTCTCTTCCAGAATCAGTTTGTGGTATTTCTACGTTTGTTACCTTTTAAAAGAGTTTGAAAGCTTATTTTTTAAGCAAGGCTTCTCATATTTAAGTGGTAAGATCTGATAAGATTGTTTGAAGTGCTGAAAGCTGAAGAAATTTTTTGTGTAACTGTTGGTATGACATGATTTCTGTATGTTATGTCATGCTTTAAGTCTGTTATCTGTATAACCTGCTTGGAACTTTGGACACGCTAGATATAAAATGTTTTAAATAAATAAATAAAATTCAGGACTACTAGACACATCTACAAGAAAGAAGATTATTGAGGTAAGAACCTAATCTTTCTTTGCCTTGACTACTAAGCAGGTGCTTAAATCACAGCACCTTGAGTTATGAGAACTGGAATATGTGTTTGAATTTTGGGAACCACTGTGTTAAAGTATCCTTAAATGTACGCGGTATCCTGAATGTTTATTTTAGAAAGGAACTTTGGAACTATCATTCAGATTGGTAATTCATATTAAACAAAACATAAAAGAAAGTGATTTTGTGTATAAAGAAATAGCAGTATAGATATTAGTACATTTATATCTGTATGAACTCTATTTGAGAAGAAAGAATGATGCAGATGGTAATGCATTTCTATTAGTATTCTTATATGTCTGTGCCTGTAATAAAACATTAAGGGCTCCTTTTACTAAGCTGCAATAGCAGTTTTCGCACGCACTTTGTGCGTGCTAGACGCTAACGCCAGCATTGAACTGGTGTTAGTTCTAGCCGCATAGCACAGGTTTAGCGCGTGCTAAAAACGCTCTCGCAGCTTAGTAAAAGGAGCCCTAAATTATGGATGTTACTTGAACCTTTAATATTTGAACTGTTATTTTGTTTGATTTCAAGGTTTTGAACTGACCTTCTTCTCTGGGGTCTACGGAACATGCATTGGCTCCATGAACAAATTTGGTGCTGAAGCAAAAAGCCTGATTGGACTTTCTGGCATTTTTATTGGCATAGGTGAAATATTAGGTTAGTATCTGTTAATACAGTGCAGCACCAGATGTCTGAAGTTCCTTTATCCAAAAATTCCCATGTTCTTTTACCTAGAAAAACTCATCTGAAATTCTGCCAGAAAGCCCCTGTTATCCATAAGGAGAAATTTTGTTCTTACCTGCTAATTTTCTTTCTTTTAGTCCCTCCAACTGGCACAGAAATTGATGGGTAATAGCTCATCACAACCAGAATGTGGAGACTGAGACACAAATTTTTGGCTGCAGTACAATCAATCTGACGAATAGCCAAGCAGAACTAAGAACTGTGAATTACAACAGCAACAACACCCCAGAAGGAGAATAGCAACTAACATAGAGAAATACATGGTTTTACGAAGGGAAGGTCCTGCCAATCAAATCTGATCAGCTTCTTTGACTGGGTAACAAGAAAGCTGGATATAGGGGAGTCCCTGGACGTCGTGTACTTGGACTTCAGCAAAGCATTTGATAGCGTCCCACACCGCAGGTTATTGAACAAGATGGATTTGATGGGACTGGGTGAAACATTAACTGCATGGGTTAGGGACTGGCTTAGAGGTAGACTTCAGAGGGTAGTGGTAAACAGTACCCTCTCCGATACGACGGAGGTAATCAGCGGAGTGCCGCAGGGCTCGGTCTTGGGCCCGATCCTATTTAACATCTTCGTAAGAGACTTGGCTGAGGGGCTTCGAGGTAAAATTACATTATTTGCCGATGCTGCCAAACTATGCAACATAGTAAGCAACCGCACAACAGATGAAAGCACAGTGCCCCACAAAAGCTCAATGCCCGACAGTATGACGCAGGACCTACTCCTGCTGGAGCATTGGTCAAAGACTTGGCAACTAAGTTTCAATGTTAAAAAATGCAAGGTCATGCACCTTGGCGGCAAAAATCCATGCAGGACTTACACCCTAAATGGTGAGATCCTAGCAAAGACTATAGCAAAATGTGACTTGGGGGTGATCATTAGCGAAGACATGAATGTAATGAAAGGCCTCCAGATGACAGAATGTTATTTCGGGACCTAGAAACGAATCTTGTCCGTTTCAATGAAGACTGCCAATCAAGTGGAGAAAGCTTCATCCAGGGCTAGACAAATCGGCTGTATCCGTAGAAGTTTCGTCAGCCGTAAGCCCCGAGGTCATAATGCCGTTGTACAGATCCATGGTGAGACCCCATGTGGAATACTGTGTACAATTTTGGAGGCCGCATTATCAAAAAGATGTGCGGAGAGTTGAGTCGGTTCAGCGAATGGCCACCAGGATGGTCTCAGGACTCAAGGATCTCCCGTATGAGGAACGACTCGGTAAGTTGCAGCTGTACTCACTCGAGGAACGCAGAGGGAGAGGAGACATGATCGAGACGTTCAAATATGTCACAGGCCGTATCGAGGTGGAAGAGGATCTCTTTTTCCTTAAAGGACCTACAGCAACAAAAGGGCATCCGTTGAAAATCAGGGGTGGGAAATTTCATGGCGACACCAGAAAATATTTCTTCACCGAAAGGGTGGTTGATCGCTGGAATAATCTTCCACAACAGGTAATTGAGGCCAGCAGCGTGCCAGATTTTAAGAAAAGATGGGATTGGCATGTGGGATCTCTTCATGGAGGTAGTTAGGGGGTGGGCCATTAGTGTGGGCAGACTGGATGGGCCATGGCCCTTTTCTGCCGTCATGTTCTATGTTTCTATGTTATTGGTTAGAACAAGAACCTTCAAAAAAACGTCCCCACAGCTCGCCAGCTTTGCCAGAGGAACCAAACATCGCTGTTCTTTTAATTTCCCCTAACAACCCAGACAAAAAGACACCGCAGGAAAAAAACATTGTTCTCTTTTACTTTGCCTAATGTAGCTCTTGCCTTTTACCTTTTTTTCTTGTTTGTCTTTGCTTTTAATAGTTTTTAAAAGTTTTTATAGTTTCAGTTTGGGGACGTATTGTCACCTCAAACTTGTTTTCTGTTTTTACAAATTTGTACACCGCCTAGAAGGCTGATTATGCGGTATAAGAAATTTTAAATAAACTTGAAACTAGGTAAGACTGCACAGCCTTACCACCTCCACCTGCTGGAGACTGAGACAGACTGTACTTTGGACTGCACAGCAAAAAGTTTGCATCTAAGTCTCCTCTTGCTGGTCATGGTGAGCTGTTACCCATCAGTTCCTGCCAGTCTGGAGGGACGATAAAGAACTTCCATTATCTGGAAAAATCCATTAAGTAACAGAAGTCCTTTCTCATAAAGATGATTATATGACTATATGATTCTCCAGAGGGAATGATTTACTTTTTAATTATTTAATTATCAATATAGTAGATGTTACTCCAGGCATCCACAAAAAGTCTGCTGCAAGGATGCTTGTGAGGAGAAGATATTAGCAGAGGCAAATTTTTCTGGTTAAGGAAACAGTGAGGTTATAAGGCACTGAAAATAGAAGTACCCCCCCCCCCCCATATCTCAAAAATATGAAACCCCATTTCTTAACCTCTGTAGCAGTAGTTAGACTATGGGAGAGATTAAGGGGTAGCACATTTGTATTTTGGTTCTCAGAATGATGTTAATTGCCCATCGAGCTGTCTTCATGGATGGGGAATCAACATGTTTATTTACAGAACTTTTATCTTCAGTCTATACCTGCAAAAACCATGCCAGTATTAAATCTTCAGGAAGAAACTTAAGGATCCATCTTTACTCCTTGGACCTATAACGAAATCTTAGGCACTTACCTGCTCCTTCATTCAATGTTCATGTCCTTAGTTCCTAATCTTATTGTAAACCACATTGAATCCTAGCTGAAGTTTGCTGTATAGCACTCAGCACCATTCTGTAAATGACATGCTCAACTCACTTAAAGCCGTGGAGGGGCATAATCGAAAGGGACATCTAAGTCTGTTTACGTCCATCTTGCAAGTCGTCCAAAGTTAAAAAAAGCCTAAGACACATTTTTGAAAGATACGTCCAACTTTTTTTTACTTTCGAAAATTGTCTAATTATATGTCCTGCCGATCTAATCGTCCAAGCCACTAAATCGTCCATCTTTATACCACATTTTCGTCCAACTTTCCGTCCAAGTCCAAAATGCCTAGAACAAGCCCTGTTGGACGTGGGAGGGGTCTGCAAAGTGATGGACTACACACCCAGGCATGCCACCTAAATAGTGGGGTACCTTACAGGGCACTGCTGTGAACTTCACAAAAAGGGTGCCATGGCTTCTCCTCACTATAGCTCCCTTTTAGGTGACAGTGAGCCCCCCCAAACCACCTCCAGAATCCCCTAGATCCACTTATCTATCACCCCAATAACCCTTATGGCTGCAGAAGCCACTTATATTCCAGTAAAAATGGGTTTTGGAGGTGTATAAGGGAGTGCACATGTTTAAGTATCAATGCAGTGATTACAGCGGCTTATGTGCATGGTCCTCTCCATGGGTCCCTAACCCATTCCCAAGACGACTTAAGCTGACTCTCTGGGCTGGACAACTAGGCTTTCCTATGCCAGGCGGCCAGGTGATGATGGTCTGGAGGCTGAATTTTAAAGTTGTGAATAAAATGTTTATGGGGGTGGGGGGGGCTCAGTGATCACTGGGGTAGTGTGTGGGGGTCTGTGTTATGTGTTTGCAGTGCTTATCTGGTGAGTTTAGGTGGGCTTTTGTGACTTAGACCATGTTTTACATGGTCTAAGTCACAATGTCCAAGTTCCATCTAGGCTCTGTTGTTAAACTTTCGGTTATACATGCTGTACAACTAAGTCTAAGCCAGCCCACGTCCCGCCCAACTCCCGACCTCGACATGCCTCCCGAAACGCCCTGTTTAGCTTTGGATGTTGAGCGGCACTATGAAGGCCTAGGTCATTTAGAAATACGTCCAAAACCCGTTTTTATTTTCGGCGCTTGGACGTTTTTGAGAAATGTTCGTCCAAGTGCCGACTTAGGCCGGTTTTTGGATGTTTTGCTCTTTCTATTATGAGCCCCATATTCTATATATAGCACCCAAAAATTGGTGCTTACTATAATGGCGTTTAGCACGTTTCTATAAAAGATATACACACCTTATAGAACTGCGCTAAGTGCCAGCATGTAATAATTTTTTAGGCATACCCACTTAGGCCAAGGAAAACCAGGCCTAAATGCATGTGCCTAATTTGAGGGTGCATTGACTGTACTCTATAACAGTACATGTAAATTTTAGGGACACCCACGATCTGCTCATAGTCCTCCCCTGGCCATGCCCTCTTTTCAAATTCATGCACTAGACCTAACATGCAGCACTTTATAGAATATGCCTACCAAGTTGCATGCATAACTTCTACGTAGTGCCAATTATCATCAGTTATGATGTGTTAATTGCCAAATATTGGCACCGATTAGGCTTTTTAAACAAGTTGTGCACATAAATCAGATGTATGCACTGATTTGCATGCACAGAATTTAGGGGTTAGCACATAAATATAAAGGGGATGTCCAAAGGGGAGGAGCATGGATAGGACCAACATTTACATGTGTAACTTAGAGAATATTTTTAAATTATGCACTAAATTGTTGCATTAGGTTTGCTATTGACATGATATGTGTGGGTGCACTTAAATGCAGGTGCATTGATACTGATTTATGCCCTGATTCCGTTGCAGAATTAATGCCACTTATAGAATTGTCCTCTTGGAGGGTAATTTTATAATAGATAGCCAGGGTACAAAAAGTCTAGTACCTCTTTTATGAAGGCAACACATGCACCCATGTGCCTTTATAAAATTACCCCAGAGAAAGTAGGTGTGCACTTCTTTTCATGAATCCAGAATTCTCATTTCTTAAATTTCAGTGGGCTTGCTTTTCCCCATCTCCACAGGTGGAAGTCTTTTTGGTCTGCTAAGCAAGAAGAAACAATGTAACCGAAACTTGGTAGTGCTTCTGGGTATTGTGATCCATACCTTGGCTTTTTATCTAATTTTTTTAAACATACCAGCTGATGCCCCTATATCTTCCAGCACAGGAACTGATAACAAAGCTTATATGAACCCCAGGTACAAAGACTTATCACACCTTGATTATTTCTTGATATGTGCTGCATGTATTGTAACAGAACCCTAGTTATAGGAGGCACCAAATTTGATATATTTGACCCAGGAACCCAGTTAATTTTGTAAACTTAAAAATAAAAACTAGTTGGTAGCTCTTAAAAGTTAGTATTGTCTAGCCTTAATTTGGGGAGGAAGAGTGACTGCGGATATCAGCATCTTTGTCTGAATATGGGCATCTGGATACAAATAGGGCATAGGGTAGTCTTTCAAAACCAGATTTTTATTCAAAACCACTGTCACCATACCACAGATCTCTTACAGGACTTCCGTTCTCACACCCACTGTGTTTCAGATATACAAGTATGGTCATATTTTTTCTTACTTCAGTTAGTCAGGCTTTTTAAGAATTTTGTATATTTTACAAAAGCTATAGGCAGTGAAATGGTTAACTAACTAGACAACACTTGGCAAAATTTGTCAGAGTAGCTTATTCATTTCACTTGCCCTGATAAGTCTGTTCTTTCCAGTTGGTCCCCATCATGTCTGCGTCAAACATTTGAACCTCCACCTGTTGCTCCAGTCTAAACACCAACCCAACATTTTCATACCTTCACTAACTATTTTCATACCACCCCCCAAATCTGACTCAAGAAAATCTCCTTTCTGTAAATTTGACCTCTCCACTCTTCTCAAGTACACTGCACTATGCTTGGCACTCCCCTGCTCAATCTGAGCTGAATAAACCTTACCTTTGCCAATCATGCCTTAATGGCTGTATCCTGTCTTGTAATTCCCTGACTCCCCATCACTTCGCATGTGTTTCAATAGGGCTTGCGTACACCTGCATCCCACCAGCCAACAGCAGACAGACACAATTTTCCCAAGGTGTATTTATCTATAGTTTACCAGTAGAGAGTGGGAGTTGAATGTTACAAAAAAATAAGAAAATAGAGGCTGATTTATCCAAAGAGCAATAGCCCATTTTTAGGGACACTATTGATATGCAGCCATCCTGGACCTCCGTATAGTTTGCATAACTTGTAGAATGATCAACTCAACATAGGTAAGATTTGAACTGTGGTAAATGCTTGCTTTCTGTTTATTTTGCAGTGTAACCCTGGCTCTCTTCTGCAGTTTTTTGTTGGGTTTTGGAGACAGCTGCTTTAATACCCAGTTGCTCAGCATTTTGGGGGTCCTTTATTCTGAAGACAGTGCCCCCGCATTTGCTGTCGCCAAATTTGTGCAGGTAATAAGTGAACCAGCAAAAAGGAAAATTGAAGCATGTCAGTGAGGTACTTGACCACCCATGGCACTTTGAAAAATTTCCAGGGTACAGTAGGTATTTTCCTGTCTCTGAAGGGTTGGTTTTTTTTTTTTGTAAATCTTTATTCATTTTCAAATCTTACATTTTCAAATTCCTACATAAAATTCATACAAATCACTTGACACATTTAACAATTATTGCCTAAAGAATATATAAGAGTATCCCCCCCATCCATTCCATTCATCAATAATAAACACATTAAACATATAACATACCTCCCCATCCCTATAATAATAAATTTTTACTCCATGTAAAACACTTAACAATTAAACAAATATACTCAGAGAGTTATTGAAATTGTATATGTAAACCCATATCCCTCCCTATTTCCCCGACATTATAAAAATGAACAATATAATAAAATCCCTTCCCCTTAATAATTAACGGTGTATATTCAATAATAAGTAAGAAAAATGGTGTTTAATCATCACAAAAAGATGTCAATGGCTCCCAGATTTTAATAAAATTCCTATAATTTCCATTTTGTATAGCTAGTGATCTTTCCATTCTAAACATATGACATAATGAATTCCACCAAAAATTTCAATTAAGTTTACTGCAATCCTTCCAATTGGTAGTGATATGTTGAATGGCAACTCCAGTCATGATTAATAAAAGTTTATTATTAGATGAAGATATTTGACTCTTTTTCCTCATAGCTGTTCCAAATAATACCGTATCATAAGTTAAAAAGCTACATAATTCTCCAGTAAACAATTTACTTGATCCCAGATGGAATTCCAACAGGCTAAAATATAGGGACAATAAAACAAAAGATGTTCTAAAGTCCCTATTTCAAAATTACAATGCCAGCATCTATTAGACTTTAAACTATTCAACTTCTGTAATCTAACAGTGGTCCAAAATGCTCTATGCAAAAGAAAAGACCATGTTTGTCTCATAGATGCTGACATTGTACATTTCATTCTCCAAGACCAAATTTGTGGCCATTGAGAAGCCGAAATCTGATGTTTAATCTCAATGCTCCAAATATCCCTAAGGCCGTTTTTAGGTTGCTTTTTAACCAAATCATTAATAGTTTTATACCACTGTGCAGCCTGGTGACCCAGAAAATCTACCTGAAAGCATGAGAATTCCAAGCTATATTGAGTATTAAGGGTTTTCCATTCAGGGACCTGAATGGCCTGCTTCAATTGCAACCACCGAAAACTTTGCGATTTATGGAGCCCAAATTTATGCTGCAATTGTGTAAAATCAAGCAGTTTACCATTTAAAATAACATCATTTAATGTCCATATGCCTGCAATTATCCAATGCTTCCAGATAATTCTAAAACCGCCAATTTGAATCTTGGGATTTAGCCATATGGATTGATTTGTTGACTTGCTAATAGGAATAACAGTTAAGTTATTAACAAACCGCAAGGTTTTCCAAGTATCCATTAAAATTCTATTTTCCTTATATAATCTGGGCATCTTTATACTTAGAACATGGCACAGATGTAAGGGAAACATGAGTTGCCATTCCAAATATAACCAATCAGGAGTGTACTCAATGAGTTCCGGGAGGACCCAATACATACCTTGACGTAAAATATAGGCCTGATGGTACCTATAGAAGTTTGGAAAATTTACCCCACCCTCCTTAATTGGCTTTTGTAGAGATACTAAAGCAATTCGGGGAGTTTTACCTTGCCAAATAAATTTAATAAGCAACGAGTTCAATTTTTTATAAAAATCAATGAAAAAATACTGGAATGTGGTTTGATAACAAACCACAGGCAATATCATCATTTTAACCGTTTGAATTCTCCCCCACCAAGACAAATGTAAAGGATTCCACTGTTCACATAATTCTGTCTCTGAAGGTTTTATAATCTTTGGACCCAATATTTTGTGGCATTTATTTGGGTAGGAGCTGTAAGATCAGGCCATTCTTGGATCTGCAGTGTGATTTGACTGGATAATGCTACTGACCATTTTGGCACTAACCAGATAGCTCTGGGGTAGTGCTGGAATAGGAAGTATTCGGGTACTGGCTGGTGTTAGCTATCCTGGTATACAGTCAAACCTCGGTTTGCGAGTAATGCGGTTTACGAGTGTTTTGCCAGAGAAGCAAAACATTCCCGCAAATCGTGCCTCACAAACTGAGCGTTGACTCGATTTGCGAGCCTCCCCCCCCCCCCCTGCGATCCGGCACCCACCCAAACACAATCCCTTACCCCGATCTGGCACCAGCACCAACGCACAGGACATGCTGATGCCCGAAGATCCTCCCTCTTGCCTGGGCTGGGCCTTGAGCATTTGCGCATGCTCAAGGCCTTCTGGTTCTCGCTCTCTTCAAGAGCTAACAAGATCTCCCTCCACTGTTCCCTGCTGGCAGCAGTGAGCCTAGTAATAGAAGGCCAATGCTGCAGAGCCATAGTGAGCAGTTGCTATTTCTTCTTACAACTTCTGCTCTTTCTTCTCCTTCCCATTCTGCCTGTTTAGAACCAAGTGTGAGGTAGTAAGGGAAAAGGAACAGGTGGGAGCTCATGGTCCCTGTATAGCTAGTCTGCTGCTGCTTCTTGTGCCAAGGTATTAACAACAAAGTCCCTACTGTAAGACTTCCATTAGAAGCTTGATGTTAAAATAAGTTAAATGTATCATTGTACTTTAATGATTCCACATTAGGTGTAGGTCACTCAGAAGCTAGTATGAGTACAGTCACCTGTGTGACATCAGGGATCCTCTAGTAAGAAGGGAACTACACAGCTTGGGCTAATTTTGGTGGCATTAGATTTGAAGGGCATCACAGCTCCTGAAAGATGTATCCTAAGTCCAAGTGCATTTCTGCTGTGCAATAATTCAGCTTAACTAATTTTTATATACTGCTCCATACTCTGCAAAAGTACCTGGGTGGTATAGGAAGCTAATATCATAGTAAAATTACTTACTAGTAAATACTTAAATAACCAATTGATTTTTAGCCAGCAAACTGAGCAGACATAGAGGGTAATTTTCATAATAGCCTTGAAAAAGCAGTGCACTTGGACTATATTTTCAGAGACCTGCCTGAAAATGAATAATGTGCTCCTACTCCCCTTTCTTGTTTGGCGTATATATACAAACACAGATTTGGTGTGCTCAAATCATCCATCCATATGGGATCTACACTTGTGTTTGTGAATTATTCTGCTGGTAGGGAACACTGGGATCCTGTTTGGACAGAATTTACCAAATACATGCAAATAGTAGACAACTGTTAAATCGTATAGTTGTAGGGGTACTGAACCTTGCTTCTCTGGGTTCTTCTAGTCCATCAGTGCGGCTGTGGCCTTCTTCTACAGCAACTACCTTCTCCTGCAATGGCAGCTCCTGATCCTGGTGATATTTGGCTTCTTTGGAACCATCTCGTTCTTCAATGTGCAATGGAAGGCAGTAGCCCTCTCATCCCAGCAAACTGCCTACAGCCCAAGGCTGTGACTACACCAAACATACTCAGAGGGATCTTAAGAGAATTGGAGCAAACAAAAGTTCGGCCAAGTTTCTAACATCCGCTGTGAAATTAAGCTGAGATGGTGGTGGTAACTTGTTTGGAATCTATAGCTGCTGGGAACATTATTCAAGGTCACTGTCAGTGCTCAGTTTAACAAGTGTCTGAAATTATTTTCCCATCTGTTAAGCCGATCATGATTTGATTTGTTTGTGGCTGCTCTCAGCCTGGGAGAATGGAATCTTTCATTTTAAAATGTGGTGCCTCCTAACTTATTGTCAAACTGACAGCTACAGCATGCAGAAAAATAAGGGGGTGGGGGAGATGTTCAGTGTTTTTGTAGTTCAGACTGGTGCATTTTAAAAGTTTATAAATTAACTGACCCTTGAGAAGATTCCTAGAGATCAGTTGCAATCCCCCCAAATCCACAAAATTAACCTAGAGATGTACAAAGTTAAATTTAAAAAAAATTAAATTTCAGTATCAAAACAATTTTCTGAAAAGTGCAAGTCAGCATCATAGTGCTTTTTTTTTTTTTTTTTTTTTTAATCAAAGCTACTATAGCACATATCTACATATCCAAAACACTTTTTTGGTTTTTTTTAAATCAAAAAAGTAATCTTTTAAATCGATCAAAGATAGCATTTACTTACCTACATCTCCATGGATATGAATTCAAAATACAAAACATAGAAACATGATGGCAGATAAAGGCCAAATGGCCCATCTAGTCTGCCCATCCACAGTAACCATTTCTTTTTCTCTCTCTCAGAGATCCCACGTGCCTATACCAGGCCCTCTTGAATTCAAACACAGTCTCTGTTTCCGCCACCTCTTCCGGGAGACTGTTCCAAGCATCTACCACCCTTTCTGTAAAAAATATTTCCTTAGATTCCTCCGGAGTCTTATCACCTCTTAACTTCATCCTATGCCCTCTCATTGCAGAGTTTCCTTTCAAATGAAAGAGACTCGGCTCATGCGTAGTCACATCACATAGGTATTTAAACGTATCTATCCTATCTCCCCTCTCCTGCCTTTCTTCCAAAGTATACAGATTGAGATATTTAAGTCTGTCCCCATACGCCTTATCACGAAGACCACACACCATTTTAGTAGCCTTCCTCTGGACCAACTACATCCTTTTTATATCTTTTTGAAGGTGCGGCATCCAGAATTGTATACAATATTCTAAATGAGGTTTCACCAAAGTCTTATACAGGGGCATCAATACCTCCTTTTTCCTACTGGCCATACCTCTTCCTATGCAACACCCTCCAACTAATCCAGTACCTATTTATTTTGAAAAATTACCTCGGAACACAGGTGATATGTAGTAAATGGAAATGCCCACAAAAGAACTCTATTGGGTAATAAGGATTAGGAAAAGGCAATCTTTATAAAATAGTGCAGCGTACAGCATCCTTCTAGCTTTCACCATCACCTTTTCAACCTGTTTGGCCACCTTAAGATCATCACATACAATCACACCCAAGTCCCGCTCTTCCATTGTGCATAAGTTCTTCACCCCCTAAACTGTACCGTTCCCTCTGGTTTTTGCAGCCCAAATTCATGACCTTGCATTTCTTAGCATTAAATTTTAGCTGCCAAATTTCAGATCATTCTTCAAGCTTCACCAGGTCTTTCTTCATGTTAATCACACCATCCAGCGTGTCTACTCTATTGCAGATTTTGGTATCATCCACAAAGAGGCAAATCAATTCTGGTCTCCTTTTCTCAAGAAAGATATAGTGGCACTAGAAAAGATTCAAGAGTGACCAAGATGGTAAAGGGGATGGAACTCCTCTTGTATGAGGAAAGATTAAAACGGTTAGGGCTCTTCAGCTTGGAAAAGAGACTGTTGAGGGGAGATATGATTGAAGTCTACAAAATCCTGAGTGGAGTAGAACGGGTACAAGTGGATCGATTTTTCAGTCTGCCAAAATTACAAAGACTAGTGGGACACTCGATGAAGTATCAGGGAAATACTCTTAAAACCAATAGGAGGAATTTTTTTTCACTCAGAGAATAGTTAAGCTCTGGAAAGTGTTGCCAGAGGATGTGGTAAGAGTGGATATCGTAGCTGGTTTTAAGAAAGGTTTGGACAAGTTCCTGGAGGAAAAGTCCATAGTCTGTTATTGAGAAAGACATAGGGGAAGCCACTGCTTGCTCTGCATTGGTAGCATGGAATATTGCTACACCTTTAGGTTTTGGCCAGGTACTAATGACTTGGATTGGCCACCGTGAGAACAGGCTACTGGGCATGATGGACCATTGGTTTGACCCAGTAAGGCTATTCTTATGTTCTTATAATCTTACCCGACAACACTTCAGCAATATCATTTATAAAAATGTTAAAAGAACAGTCCCGAGAAAAGAACCTTAAGGCACACCACTGGTAACATCCCTTTCCTCAGAGCGATTTCCATTGATCACTACTGTCTGTTGCCTTCCACTCAACCAGTTCCTGACCCAGCCCGTCACTCAGTTTATTTATTAGACGTCTTTGAAGGCTAATATTATGTGTGAATCAACTATGACTCCAAATGGATGGCCATAACATGAAATGTTGGAACAAATTTTCATTTTGAAAACATGAGCTCAATATTTGTTTTTCACTTACACTTCACTAAGTTTACAAGTGATGAAAACCCAGAGCTTCTAAGCTTTGTGCTATAGTAAATCTGATTTTGTTTTTAAAAAGCATTTTTCAATGCAACTTACACTTCTCAACTTTTTTTTTCTGAAATTGAAATTGAGAAGCCTTTTCATTTTATTCCACTTTAGTGGTCAACTGCAGCATCCCTTTCCCTGGGATCAGTCAGAGGCTAGACTACAGTAGGACCTTTTTTGTGGTTGCAATATGACCATGGGCTGAGAGAGAGATGTAGTTAACTAGTTTGGAAGATCCAGTAAATTCATGTACTAGTTTGCTGATGGTATGTTTTCAGTCTTTTTTTTTTGGGGGGGGGGGGAATTGGAGCAGGAGAAATGTATATTTTCATCTTTTCCTTGCTGTGGAATTCATGTGTACAGTAAGTACAACTAGTTTAACAGAATCTGTTGAAGTTATGTTTACAGTATGTATACTGATGTTAATCACCAGTAATTGGAATTTGGAATTATGCATTGTCACATTAACACTGGTTTAGTGAGGCAGATGTATTTGATGACCTGAGGATCCTGTTTGACTTTTCATCAACTCTGTCATCAGTAATTGCAGGGATCAGCCTGAGCAGTGGTGATATTCTGCCAGGTCACCAAGCCAGAACCTTTTTGAATTTGCTGTGTTTTCCCTAGCACAACTAAAATGGAAGGGAGGAAGACCCTCCAACAGTTCCTAATCCAGTACCTATTTATTTTGAAAAACTACCTCTGAACACAGGTGATATGTAGCAAATGCCCACAAAAGAACAGGGATTAGGAAAAGGCAATCTTTATATAAAATTGTGCAGCGTACAGCGTTTGCAGTCCACAGGTTCATTTCATGTATGCTGTGTAACAGTAGTGCTCTGTTGATGCCACAGGGCAGAAAAAGTTCCTTAAAATTATTTTTGTTTGTAAAATATTTGCACTGTTTGCTTAGTGCCTGCAAATTCTAATTATATTTTGAACCATCGTCTCTTGACACAGTGGGGTAAATTTTCAAAAAAAAAAAAAGCTCAGTGCTTCAAATTTTAGGAGAAATCTCAATCTAATTGGAAATGTAAGTTTTCATCTGAAAATTCTCCAGAATTTAGGGATATAGATTTAAGGGCTCCTTTTACAAAGGTGCGCTAGCGTTTTTAACGCACGCACCAGATTAGTGCGCGCTAGCTGAAAATCTAGCGCCTGCTCAAAAGGAGGCGGTAGCGGCTAGCGTGCGGGGCGATTTAGCGTGCTCTATTCCGCACGTTAAGGCTCTAGCACGGTTTTGTAAAAGGAGCCCTAAGTGCCAGGAAGGGAAATAATCAAAGCCAAAACACTATTTTACTCTCAGAAATGAGCTGTTTTTATTTCTGCCCACCTTCAATGTGAGTATAAATTTGTATGTTCTTCAACACCACATCTCGTACTATTTTGAGTTGCTGCTAAGAGAAGAGCTTGATTGGGGCAGAAAACAGCACATATAATCTTGCATAATTAAAACTACACAATGTGTTTCCAGGGGAAAAAAATTACCTGCAGAGAAAACAGGCACAAATCTCTGCAGGTAATTCTTCATTAGACAATAATGAAAGTAAACCCTATGGGACTTGTAAAATCATGCTGCGACTGATTATTGCTCCCTGTAATAGGGGTCTACTGCTGAAAATTGGTGCTAAATGCTTAATTATCTTTCCTTGCCCTAATTAGCCCATGTAGCCACCCACTTTTTAGGTACCTAAATATAGGCACTCAGCCCTAGTCACTTTCCAAAGGGGCCAATTTAAGTGCTTAACTCCAAGAGCTAGTCATCTAAATCCTTTGAAAGTCAACCCAGATGAGTCAAGAGGCCTTGCAGTAAGCTAAATGTTAGTATTTGTATGTTTGCACATAGGAATACTGTCAGTTTTTCTGCAGTTTGCTAGTTAGAAATATGCACTCCTGTACCTGCAAAAATTCTTTTTACTTGAAATATCATATCTAAAGAATATATTTTAATATAATTATGTGTTCTTTTAGTTTTTCAGGAGCAAAATGAATCAAGTTTTGAAATTGTGATTTAAAAGCAATAAACCAAGTGGTGCAGCCAGTTTTTGTATTTGTTGCTACATGAAGGTTACAGCAGAGGGGTTTGTTCTGTATGTAACTGCTATGTATGTGTGTTTGGGGGATTATTGGATACTGAACTGCTGTTCTGTTCTTAAGACATATAGCTGACTGTGTTGTGGTAAGGTTTATGCATATTTGGTGAAAGAATCAAGTATTATACACACTCGAATATAAGTCGATCCGAATATAAGTTGAGACCCCCATTTTCCCCCCAAAAGGAGGAAAAATTGTTGACTCACGAGAATTCACAGGCGCCAGTCAGGAAGGCAGCAGCGCCAAAGCACGCTCCTGCTTGGTGCCATTCAGCGGTTGAAGGAACGTGATCTCACAGCAGCCACCACCAACTGGGTTAGCAGCGGGGCAGGAGTGTGGAAAGCTCGCTCCTGCCCACTGCACCTCTGGACCACCAGGGATCGGCAGAGGAGGTACAAGAACAGGGCAAGGAAGGCAGGGTGCAGAGCCTGGCGGCGGCCTGCAGTAATTCTGGGAGGGAGATGCTGGCCTGAATATAAACCGGGACCCCCATTTTTTTGGGCCAATTTTCTAGCCCAAAACTCCTGGTTTATATTCATGTGTATATATATGGTAAAAGATTTTAAAAGAATTTCAAAATTGCTTTTGCTATCAAGTTTGTATAAGTGTGTGGAAATGTGACTCTAGAAAGGGGAAAGTAGTAAACTTGCTCTTTCAATGCACTTAAATACACAGCAGTAAATATTAATAACTACAACAATAATAGTTCGGTCAGGGGTCCTTTTACTAAGCTGTGATTATCATTAGTGCATGCTTACCACAGCTTAAAACAACTTATCATGGGTCCTGTTCAGGCGTCCTGTGATAAATGCTTGATCTGCACAAGCAAAGTACGTGCTAAAAATATTTTTTATTTTAGTTTAAGTTTTAAGTTTTATTAAGTTTTTATATACCGCCTATCAAGGTTATCTAAGCGGTTTAACAATCAGGTACTCAAGCATTTTCCCTATCTGTCCCGGTGGGCTCACAATCTATCTAACGTACCTGGGGCTATGGAGGACTAAGTGACTTGCCCAGTGTCACAAGGAGCAGCGTGGGGTTTGAACCCACAACCCCAGAGTGCTGAGGCTGTAGATCCAACCACTGCGCCACACACTCCTCTTAGAGGGGTCATGTCTTGGGGGCTGAGAATGAGCATTTCTGTGCTAATCAGCACGTCCCCATTACCACACACTAACTGATTAGTACAGGGCTGCCATTGGAACCCTTAACACCTATAGACAAGATGAAGGTAAGTGCTTCTGTAGTAATTTTTTAAAGACTGCTTGCTAATGGCAACAACACATGACCATTAAAGCAAAAAATGGAAAATCATCTATGTTACTGCTGCAGTAAAAATGGCCTTAGCATGCAGGAAAATCTCATATAAGGGCTTGCTAAGGCCACTTTTTACTGAAGCTTAGTAAAAGGGACCCCTTAAAAAGGTATCCTTTCGTTGTTGGTTTTTTTTTTTGCTTGCTTCTCTTCTTGGTTGGGCTGAGAACTTTTCAGTGGCCCCTCGTATCTTTATCTGGATATCAATAAACCAGTAAGAGGAAAACATCATAGTACAATCTTCTGCTTGCCTTAAAGTTTCAAGTTTATTAAATTATTTGATTAAACGCTTTTCAGGATACAAAGCGTTTTACAAAGAAATAAAATTGGATTTCTTAAAATCACAAATACATCGTAAATAAAAATAATTACTTAAAAATTAAAAAACGAACTGGGGTAACAAACACAGGGAACAGTAGGAAAGGAGGGATAAGAAAAAATACAATTAAAAAAAAAAAAAAAAGATGAGTTAATCAGATTGGGTTAGAACATAAGGATGATGTGAGAAAAGGATTTGCAAACTTGAAAATCTAAAAAAAAGGGGATATATAATCAGAGTTTAATACAAAACGATAAGATTAGGAATCAACCGAAAAATAAACTTTTAGTTAAAGGCTTCTTTAAAAAGAAAACACTTTAAACTATTTTTGAATTTATTCAAATCTTGTTCAAGTCTTAAATGAAGAGGGAGTGAGTTCCAAATAGTAGGGGCTGTAACCGAAAAAATCAGGTCACGGCGAGTACCGATGATTTTTAAAGAGGGAACATATAGGGACGCTTGTGAGGATGATCTGAGAACATGCCTAATGAAAGCAAGCTCATGTTCTCGCAGCAGAAGTCCTCCAAAAGCCCAGTAAAATGGCTGCTGCAACACTGCATCAAATGCTCATCATCATTGTTTCAGGAATTGACTTTTTTTTTTTTTTTTTTAAATGGCCCAACTAAACGTCTAATTTGTGCCATTATTTTTTTTTTAATGTCCAAAACAGTCATTTGCATATAGGAGGAGCCAGAGACTGGCCACGCAGACATACTAGCAGAGCAGTGAGGCACCCTAGGGGGCATTGCTGTGAATTTCACATTAGAGAATGACACGGTGACAAAATTCATCACCGTTCCCGTCCCTGCGGATAACCGCGGGAAATAATCCCATGTCATTTTCTAGTATCTATTTCAACCTCGCTCCTTCTACACCAGCATTCTTCAACGCAAAGCTTGCGGGTCAGTGGTTGTGGCCATTCATACTCTCATTCTTATGTGAGCCAAGGATAATGAAGCCATTGTGACATCACTGATGTGATTGGCTCTTAGGCACTGGTGGAATGAGGCATTATGACATCACAATCTCAGCTCTGGAATGTTGCTGCTCAATCTCAGCTTTCTTCAATGCAAGGCTTGAGGGTCAGTGGTTGTGGCCATTCATACTCTGATTCTTCCCTCTCTCCTTAAAGAATGACATGAAGATGTTTCCCGAGGTTATCCACGGGGACAGGAACGGTGATGAATTTTGTTACCATGTCATTCTCTATTTCACATCTCATTATAACCCCTGTACATTATATAATGAGCCCTCTAAAACTTTCCAAAACCTATTGTTTAGTAGGCAAAATCCCGTTTTTACTAACCGATTTTTATCACTAGAAGCCCACTATACTACCATTTTATTTATTGGAATATAAAATATTTGTGAGAATTGAAACTGAAGCAAATCTTTTAATTAAATATTCAAACTGTGACTCTCTCTCCCCTCTTTATTCAATCAGAAGTGGAACAGTGTTGAGTGTTCAATGTTTACAGCTCTTTTATTTTTCTCTGGTGTTCTCTGAAGTGAAAATATGGATTAGACTGGCATATTAATGTAAAATAAACTGCAGAAAATTGAATGGGCTTATTCTAAGGGGAGACATAGTGTTTGCTATCATTTGTAAACATAATGGTTCTCGCTAGGTCCATTGGACTGTGCATTGAAGTCTAACATAAAATCAAGAAAATGGACAATATTTCTATACTGATTATGCAGTTATAATGCTGTTGCATCCATAGTGCAAATGCTTACTTCTGGGATGGAAGCCAGTTAGCTTTTAATTAGTGTGGCTATATCGTATTAGAAAAAAATAATTATCAGGTTTGACCAATCCAAGAAATGACAACTTGAAATATTAATCAGAATCACATCTCCTCTGGTATGGCGGGGCTGTAGCAGATAAGATCCGGTCAGAGTTTGTTGAAAATTTGGGACAGTAAACCAACCGAAGAGCTTCAAGAATTAAAGGAGACATGTGGCATCATTTTCTCAGGCCCGGCCACATTACTCTTCTTGTTATTATTACTATTATAAAAATGGATGAAAAAAATTACCTGAGGGCTACAATTTAAACTCCTCTTACTGACCTACAAATGCATTCACTCGGCTGCCCCTCACTATCTCTCGTTACTTATCTCCCCCTTTGTCCGTCCCCCCCACGAGCTCCGTTTAACTGTTAAGTCGATCCTATCTATACCCTTTTCTTTCTCTGCCAACTCCAGACTCCATCCCTTCTACTTTGCTGCTCTCTGTGCTTGGAACAAGCTGCCCAAATTGCTAGGGCAGGCTTCGTCTCTGGCGCTGTTCAAGGCCCGGTTAAAAGCCCACTTCTTTAAGACTGCTTTCAACTCCTATCTCCTCTCACCTTGGGTTCTGCATCCTTAACAAGTTAGATTGTAAGCTCTTCTTAGCAGGGACCATCTATTAAATGTCAAAATGTACGGCGCTCTATTAAATGTCAAAATATACGGCACTGCATACACCTTTCATCACTTTATAAGTGATAAATAGTAGTAGTAGTGATAGTAATTATGAGTGCAATTTAAATTGCGGACATGCCATGGGATTTTTTTTCACTTTTGCATGCAGTTTCTGAGGCCTTCCCTTAGAATCTACCCTTCAAATTTCTAAAGACAAAGGGCTTTTTGGATCCTTTTTGACATGAGAACTGGCAATGCTGGTCTTACTCATTAGTTTTGATCACACCAATCTGAAGTTTCAAATAAGTTTTGCTTATAAAGCAGAAACGGACCCCTCCCCTCCCCAATGTGAGCAAGGTGCAAAGAGCCAAAAAAGCTTGCAGTATGGGAATTGTGATATCACAATGATATCACAGCCTGCGGTTTGGGGATTGTGACAACACAGACTGTGATATCATAATTACCTGCTTAAACATTCAAAACAATACCAGAAGCATATTTATCCAGTTATGTCTTCTGCCAGGTATTTGTGACCTGAATTGAATATTATTGGAAACAGGATACTGGACTAGTTGGACCATTGGTCTGACCCAGTATAACTGTTCTGTTCTTAAGAGAAGCTAATAGAATAGTCTGGAAAGAATCACATTTTAAGTGGCACAAAACAATAGCTAATACAGTAAAATGGAGGGCCAAGACTTTTTTTTAAAGATAAGTTAGTGATAGGAGGAAATGGGAAAGTGATATTTTGACGCTCAAGGGTAAAGAATGTGTTGAAGCTGATGAGGATAGAGCAAAATTGCTTAAATATGTTCTGTATTCACAGGTGAAGGACTGGGAGTAGGAGTGCCAAAGACAAACACAAATAGGAATGGAAGTGAGAGCTTTAACCATTTTCAGAAGACTGTATTTGTGAGGAACTAGATAAACTAAAGGTAGACAAAGTGGTGGGGGCCAGAAGAGATACATAAACATAAGAACTGCCATCTCCGGATCAGACCTTAGGTCCATCAAGTCCGGCGATCCGTCCACGCGGAGGCCCAGCCAGGTGCAACCTGGCGAATCCTTAGTCACCCGTATCCTTCTATGCATCTTGCAAGGAGATGTGCATCTAACTTGCCTTTAAATCCTAGAATGGTGGGTTCCGCAGCAACCTCCACCGGGAGAGCGTTCCAGGTGCCCACCACTCGCTGTGTGAAGCAGAACTTCCTGGCATTTGTCCTGGGCTTGTCCCCACTCAGCTTCAGTCCATGACCTCTTGTCCTAGTCACATTTGACATCGTAAATAACTTTTTTTCCTGCTCTATTTTGTCGATTCCTTTTAGTATTTTGAAAGTCTCAATCGGATCCCCTCGCAGTCTCCTCTTCTCAAGGGAGAACAGTCCCAGTTTTCTAAGTCGTTCTTTGTAGCTCAAGTTCACCATACCTTTTACTAGCTTCATTGCTCGCCTCTGCTCCCTCTCCAGCAGTTTTATATCCTTCTTTAGGTAGGGAGACCAGTGTTGGACACAATATTCCAAGTATGGTCTGACCATTGCTCTATAGAGCGGCATTATAACCTCCTCTGATCTACTCGTGATTCCCTTCTTTATCATACCCAACATCCTGTTTGCTTTCTTTGCTGCCGCCGCATATTGCACCGATGGTTTCAGGGTCCTATCAAACTGTACACCCAGGTCCTTTTCTTGTTCACTCTTATCCAATGTTACACCTGACATTCTATACTCATGCTCCTTGTTCTTTCTGCCCAAATGCATTACTTTGCATTTTTCCACATTAAACTTCATCTGCCATTTCTCTGCCCATCTCACTAACTGGCTCAAGTCTCTCTGGAGTTCCTCGCTGACCTTTTGTGATCTGATCGCCTGACATAACTTAGTGTCATCTGCAAACTTGATGATTTCACTGGATGTTCCTTCTAGGTCGTTGATGAAAATATTAAATAAGATGGGCCCAAGAACCGAGCCCTGGGGCACACCGCTAGTTACTTTCTCCCAGTCTGAGAGCTTCCGATTTATGCCCACTCTCTGTATTCTGTTTTCCAGCCATTTGCCTATCCACCTTCCTCTATTCCATGGCTTCCTCTATTCCATGGCTTCCTCTATTCCATGGCTTTGTAATTTCCTGAGAAGCCTTTTGTGTGGAACTTTGTCGAACGCTTTCTGGAAGTCCAAGTATATTATATCCACCGGTTCTCCACTATCAATTTGTTTGTTCACTGTCTCAAAGAATTGAAGTAAACATGACTTCCCTTTCCTGAAGCCATGTTGACTGGCTCTCATCAGGTCATGAGTATCCAAGTGCCGGACTATGCTAACTTTAATCAGTGCTTCAACCATCTTTCCAGGGACAGGTGTAAGACTCACAGGTCTATAGTTGCCCGGTTCTCCTCTTGATCCTTTTTTGAAAATTGGGGTGATGTTCGCTATCTTCCAGTCGTCCGGTATCTGTCCGGTGTTAATTGACAGATTAGCAAGGTTTTTCAGTAGTTCTCCGATTTCTACCTTTAGTTCCTTTAACTGGGTGAATTCCATCTGGTCCGGGAGATTTGCCACTTTACATGACTGAAGGAATTTAGGGAAGTTCTGGAGGCTCAATTATCTGACTTTTTTTCAATGCGTCTTTAGAGTCTGGAGTTGCTCTGGAGGACTGAAAGAAGGCAAATGTGATTCCTCTCATCATAAACAGAAGAGATTGGGAATTGCAGGCCCATTAGTTTGACATCTGTGGTGAGTAAATGAATGGAAATCCTGCTAAAACGGAGAACAGTGCAGCTTCTGGAATTCAGTGCATTGCAGGATTCAAAGCGGAATGGTTTTACTAGAGTTAGGTCTTGAAATACGAATTTGATTAATTTATTTGACTGGGTGACTGGAAAGTTGGATCAAGGAAGAGTGTCAGACATAGATGGGCATTTTTGATAGGATATCTAAGACCAACTTTAGATGTTTTGAGAAAAATGTCCAAAAATTGAGTGGAGAAAATGGCCATTTTCGTATCCGCATGATGTCTCTTTTTTTTTTTTTATTTTTTTAAATGGCCCAACTAGACGTCTAATTCGTACCATTATTAAAAAAAAAAAAAAGTCCAAATTAAAAATGTCTAAAACAGTCATTTGCATATAGGAGGGGCCAGCATTTTTAATGGACTGGCCACACAGACATACCAGCAGAGCAGTGGGGCACCCTAAGGGGCATTGCTGTGAACTTCACATATCACTATAATCCCTGTACATTATATAATGAGCCCTCTAAAACTCCCAAAACCTATTGTACCCACCTGTCTACCACTCCAAAAGTCCTTATGCCTGCAGGTGTCACCTATATGGCATACTATTTAGAGTGGCATGTGGGCCTGGGTCTCCTTCTGTGCCCACCAGGCTGCTCCAGAGACCTGCTTGTAGCTCTGCTAGGACTGGCCATTGTATCTGCATCTGTCAGAGAGACAAATATGTACTATTTCGTGCAGGGATGGGCGGCAGTCAGTGACCACTGGGTGAATGTGTGTGTGTGGGGGGGGGGGGGGGGGGGGGGGGCATATTTTTATCCCTCCACTTTTCATCTGGTCATTTTGGGTACCTTTTTAGCCCTTATTCATTTTAAAATCAGGTCTAGCCCAAAACATTCAGTTTGTGCCTTGGACATTTTCTGAAATGTTTGATTATCGCTGTAAAACGTCTCAAGTGCTAAGCCCACTCAAAACACTTCTAACATGCCCACTTAAGATTTAGATGCACTGGAGACAAAACAACCAGAAAGATGTCTAAAAAGTCAGTTTTGAAAATGATCAATTGGGCATTTTGGCCAGTAAGATGTTAAGTTCTGGTTTATAAAAAATAATAGTACAAGCGGAATACCAAAACAAACAAAAAATCACCGAAAGGTATTCAATTTTTAAAGCCTCACTCTGAGATAAATTAAGGCCGGGTCCTACTATGGAGAAAAGACTTCATTGTTCCCTAAGAGTGAACTTGGGAAACTACTATGACAAATACCAAGTTGTCATAGAAAGCACATCCTCGGTCATAAAAAAACTCCATAAAGATATAATAAATATTAATTATGTTTTAGCAAAAAGCTTTTAAAGTACAGAAGTGCTACCAGCACAAAAAGAACTCCGCACTTATCTTGATATTCTCCTCAGATGAAGGAAGATCACCGCTGCTCGATTCCCACAGTCAAAGGTTCAATATAATGTCCATCTTAAGCCTGTCATCTCAAAACTCACTCTTAGGGAACGCTGAGGTCTTTTCTCCGTAGTAGGACCTGGCCTTAATTTATCTCAGAGTGAGGCTTTAAAAACTGAATACCTTTCGGTGATTTTTTATAAGTTCTGGTTTTGCCATCTTATGGACGTCTTATTTTTTTGAAAATTAGCCCCATAGTGTTCTTATGTTTCAGCAAGGTTTTTGACATGGTTTTGCACAGGTAACTCATAAACAAACTAAGTACCATCAGAATGCACCCTAATATGACTTGAACAGAAATTGGTTGAGCGGGAGATGTCAAGGTTAGTGGCAAAAAGGAGTTCACTCTGAGGACAGGAGCATTACATTTATGGTTCATGCAATATCCTATGCCAGGCTGCCTGCACAATACCAGTAGAGAGCACTCTTAGCTTACTTTGTATTCTCTAGCTCTGCTCTTCCATTTCACAGTAAACACGATGGGCTTTCAATCCACCCTTTCCTCTGCTTTTTTAAATTCTTTCATATTTCTATCTTGCAGCTTCTGCTGTCCCACTCCTGCAGTCAAATGTTGCAATTAAATTCAGCTCTGGCCAAAATTTAGTTGTTTGCCACAGAATACTGGGGGCTGACATAAAGAAGAAAATGTTGTAAAAGATTTAATTACTGGTGTGTTCCATATCCAAGCTGAAGATGCATTGCAGTCAGGTCCCCCAGTGGGCTTACAATCTGAAGGTGAGATGACCTGCCCCAAACCACAAGTAGCAGCAGCAGTAGTGAATTTGAACCCTGAATGCTATTGTAGCCATTCAGTTATTCCTCTGCTCCAGGTTGCCTTTGGAGGTTTGAAAACACTACCTGGTGAGCTGGAGAGAAGGAAATAGAACTCCAGATCTAGCTTAATATTCCCTAAAGAACTTTGTCCCCATGTCTGAATCAGAACTGAACTAAACACCTACTGCTATGGTCATAGTGATTTTTTTTCTTAATTAGGATTTATTTACTGCCTTTTTGAAGGAATTCACTCAAGGTAGTGCACAGTAAAAATAAGTCAAACATAAGCAATAGACAATTACAGCTGTAAAAAATATTCAAATAACACAAAATATGCCATAGTGTGCCACATTACAATGCCAACACAATATGTTTCAAAACATTTTAATAGCATAGGGTGTACCATTTTTGTAAGCAATCTTGTTGAAGGGCTGACTGGTAAGATTTGCCTCTTTGCAGATGAAACCAAAATAGAGCAGATGCCCCTGATGGTGTGGAAAACATGAGGAAGGACCTAGCAAAGCTTGAGGAAATGGTCTGAGATTTGTCAGCTAAGATTTAATGCTAAGAAATGCAAGGTCATACATTTGGGCTGCAGAAACTCGAGGGAACGGTACAGTTTAAGGCAGTGATCTCAAACTCAAACCCTTTGCAGGGCCACATTTTGGATTTGTAGGTACTTGGAGGGCCGCAGAAAAATAAATAACAATTTTGCATGAGGTAAAAAAAACTCTTTTATAGTTTATAAATCCCCCCCCCCCCCCCACACACACACAAAAGCTTGCATGTTCCCCCCTTCTTTGCAGTGTCCTCCAGCTTCCCCTCTGGCCTCCCGATCTTAGTTTCAGCTAATTACCACAGCCTGCAGAGAAGATTGGCCATGGTCCTGCCCCTCCTCTGATGTCAGGGGCAGGATCGCGGCAGAGGGAACGTGCTGCTGAGGACGACGGCAACCTGCAAGGACCGCTGCAGCACCGGCAATCCTCTCTGTAGGCTGCGGTAATTATCTGAAGGTAAGAGTGGGAGACCAGTGGGGAGGCCGAAGGAAGCTGCAAAGAGCGGGCTGCACTAGTATAGGCAGCACTAGTACAGACCACGGGCCGCAAAATAGTATCTGGTGGGCCGCAAATTTGAGACCACTGGTTTAAGGGGTGAAGAACTTATGTGCACGAAAGAGGAGCAGGACTTGGACGTGATAGTATGTGATGATCTTAAGGTGTCCAAACAGGTTGAAAAGGTGACAGCAAAAATTAGAAGGAGGGTGAATAGTGGAGTGTTGCAGCTATTTAACATATTTATAAATGATCTGGAAATTGGAACAGAGTGTGAGGGATTTGCATTGGACACTAAACTGTTCAAATTTGTTAAAATGCATGCGGACTGTGAAAAATTGCAGGCAGACTTTAGGAAATTGGAAGACTGGGCATCCAAATGGCAGATGAAATTTAATGTGGACAAATGCAAAGTGATACATATTGGGAAGAATAACTTAAATCATAGTTACTAGTTGCTAGGGTCCACCTTGGCAGTCAGCGCCCAAGAAAAAGACCTGGGTGTTATTACGCTGACACCTCCTGTCCAATGTGCCGCGGAATCATTCTGATGTGAAAGATAGGCGCCGGAAATGTAGGCTAGGGTTTTTCAGGCCTTCATTTCCTGTGCCTATCTTTGCATGAATTGGGCCTACATAGGCACTTTAGGCCAGCGAACCCCACTTCTGGAGTTGGCCATGCCCACTTTGGCATTTGGCAGCCTAAAGCGCCTACATAGGTGCTATTCTGGTGCCGATTTTCTAGGCGCCAGTTTGCGCCTCAAATCTCAGTTAAAAACGCCGTTTGGACAGTGTTTTTAATGGCAGCACAGGTGCCTAACAGCGCCTAGAAAATTGGTGCCGGTTTGAGAATCCAGGCCTTAGTGCTCAGTTGTTCAAAATCGGGCTGTCAAATCAGATTTAAAGAAACAGAGAAATGGCCCATCCAGTCTGTCCATCCAAAGCTAAAGAGAAGGGTTAGTAAGTACAGAAATTATAGGAATATGATATGGAAGTGATTCATGAACTTGTAGTGAAGAGGCCAAGAAGCAATTGATATGCATTGGGCGTGTGGTGCTATAAATTCTGAAGGTTAGCTAGAAGGATATCGGGTAGGGTTATTTTGCTTCAGTTTTCTGATTCTTTTTTTTTTTTTTTTTTATTATTTGTTTATAAAATTTTACAATATTTCCAAGCATATACATCTTGTACAGTAAAGTGAGATCAAACAGCATATAAACGAAAATTCCATAATTAATATTACTACAAGGAAATACTAATCTAGCTGATCTCATACTAGTCCTCAAAATTATTGGATCCATCATTAAGAGTAGAACATATATAATTCAAATTAATTAAATAAAATAAGAAAAATCCTTATCTGACTAAAGTGCAGGGAACTAACTTTCCATAGACGTTATTATGTTGTTATTCCTTTTTCTAGACGTTTCATTGAGAGAAAACTAATCAGTTGAGATGGCTCTGTAAATATATACTTCAATGATAAATATCTAACTACACATTTACATGGATATCTCAAAAAGAAAAAAACCCCTATTTGAGTCACTCCAGGTTTTAGAATTAAAAATTCTTTCCTTCTTTTCTGAGTCTCTCTAGAGACATCAGGAAAAATCTGAATATGCTGCCCCAGGAAGTCTTTGGATCTATTTTTAAAGAAAAGTTTTAATATCCAATCCTTGTCTGGAGCCAAAGCAACAGACAACAAGAGAGTAGCTGGAACAACCATTTCTCTATCTGATTGTTCCAGTATTGCCGAAATGTCCAATGACCTCTCTCGGAGTTCCTCAATTTTTTTTTCTTCTTTGGATTGGGGCTTAGCAGGTAGGTAATACACTCTTGTAAGAGGAGGTAAGGAGTTTTCAGGAATTTCCAAAATTTCCATAAAATATCTTTTCACCATTTCTCTGGGAGAAGTTGACAGGATTCTTGGAAAATTTATAAATCTCAAATTATTTATTCGACCATTATTCTCTTGCGCTTCCAACTTCTTCCTGAGTAATATATTATCTTTAACCAACATATCTTGATTTTGTTTCAGTAACATTAGCTCCTTATTTGTATTTTGTGTCTCAGTTTTAAATTGTGATATGTCCTGCTTTAAAACTTTTATTTCTTCCTTTTGTTCTTTTAGTTCTTTATCCAAACTTTCAGTTTTCTGATTCTTTTTCTGATCTTTGAAGCATTTTTTGATTCATTTTGCACCTTTGGTTTAATAAAAATACAATTTTAAACATGCATTAGAACTTTTTATTATGTGCCAACCTCTTGAACACATATTAAATTGTGAATGAATGCATATTTTAAGTCAATTTTGCATGTGCTAATAAATGCACTTTCCCAACACTAATCTCAAATGAAAGAATGCACGAGAAGATGGAAGGTGTAAGAATTGTGATCAAAGATCTGGTTTAAAATGAAAATGAGATTTACTCATTTGCCCAGAGGTTCTAAGTGGTAGATTAGCTCATTTAGGGACACTTTTACTAAGCTGCAGTAAAAAGTGGCCTTCTTGCTCCCTTACACAGATTTTTCTGCCGTTAAAGCCAATTTTACTGCTGATGTATAAATGGCCTTTTTGTATTTATTTTGTATTAATGGCCATTTGCTAATGTTGTCATATTCTTCATGAGAAGAAAACCAGTATCGCCGGTGGCAGCAAGTATGAGCAACCTGCTGTTAAATGTTCTCATTCAACTGAGTTCTTATTTTCTTCGCATATTCATATGTAGCATTTTAGACCCCTAAGGAAGGCTGTTTATGTGAGTCTGTTATATTTCTGTGATTGAATGTTTGACCACACCACAATTGGACTTCCCATTTGGTCATTCTCATCCATGGTTTTCTTTAGGGCTGCCCTATTCAAGGAAAAAATTTCCAATTAGGTGTTTGTTTGTTTTTTCAGACATCCTGGTGGATTTATTTTGTAGCTTCTTTACCCACCCCACCCCCCTTTGCCCTCTACAACCCCACGTCCACACTGTGATGTAAAACAAAATAAAAAAGACTTTTCCTCTCTCTGTTAGGTCCTTGCTCACACTCACTGTCTAACACCAGCTCTGACAGGATACACATTTCAAATCTGGTCATTTTATTATTCAAATCATGTTGGTCCCAGGCTCTGGTTTCTGTTAACTCATCATGGTCTCCTGCCCATTTGATGTTTTCTTCTTTCTCTGTGCTCACTATCCATCATTTCTGTACCTTTCCTTCCACTGCCATATCCAACATTTTTTAACCATCTCTTTCTCTCCCTGCCTTGTGCCTTGGGCCAAACCTCTCTATTCCACTGCATGCAGCATCTCTCCCTCCCCTCCATATTTCCCATTATCATGTGAAATATGTTTTTCTCTCTTCCATGCACCATCTCTCCCTGTCCTCCACCCTATGTCCAACATTTTTCCCTCCCCTCCACAATGCATGTCTCCCTCCCCTCCACCTTATGCAGGATTTCTCTCACCTCTTTTTTCCTCTTTGGTGCGCACCCACCCTATGTCCAGCAATTCTTCCATTCTTTCCTCATGCACAGCAGCTTTCCATCCCTTCTAATCCCCTATGTGCCAGCTTTTTTATCCCTCCCATCCCCCTGTGCAGTACTTCCTGACTGACCCCACCACCCCGAGATCTGACATACCGTAGGGTCTCCTCATGCAGCAGATGCAGGCTAGCAGACGCAGGCTCTGAGCAGGCTGTTCATGGGCTTTCCTCTGCCACATCATGAGTGGCATCATTAGTGACGTGGCAGAGGGAAGGCCCTGGCAGGGCAGGCCACAAACAGTGTGTTTGGAGCCTGCGTCTACTAGCCGTCCACTGACACTGCTGCTTTAGGGGGCCCTGGAGGTATGTTGGGCCTCACCGAGGGGGAGGGATGTCTGGCTGTTCACTGAATTGGTGAGTCTGATTTAGGGGAAAACAAATCGATTCACTATGGTGAATCGGCGAATCAGGCAGTACTAGTTTTCTTCTATTATTACTTCATGGGAGTGTTTTGGTTTTCTATTTGTTTTTGACCAATAATGCCCAATCGTTAAAAACACCACTTGGGTAAAAATTTACCACTTGGGTACTTATTACCACTTATGGCTATACATTTTGTAGGCAGTAAGGCAGGGATGTCAAAGTCCCTCCTCAAGGGCCGCAATGCAGTCGGGTTTTCAGGATTTCCACAATGAATATGCATGAGATCTATTAGCATACAATGAAAGCAATGCATGCAAATAGATCTCATGCATATTCGTTGGGGAAATCCTGAAAACCTGACTGGATTGCGGCCCTCGAGGAGGGACTTTGACACCCCTGCAGTAAGAGCTCATGGGGTATCTATGCACTAACAAGTTACTGTGCATAATGTAGCTCATTCGCTGCCCACTGATACTCCCCCTGAAAAAAAAAGTTTTGAGCACTGTTAGCACATGCATATTTAGCAGTTACTTCAGGACACCTGAGTGCATGCCAATTTAAGCTGTGTTCATTCCACGGATTCACCTACTGTAGCTAAGTAAAAGGGCCTTTTTGTATTGAAAGGTACACTTGGAATCAAGGGGAAGGAGGGGAAAGAGTGGCCTAGTGGTTAGAGCTGCTGCCTCAGCACCCTGAGGCTGTGAGCTCAATCCTGGCCTGCTCCCTGTGATTCTGGGCAAGTTGCCCAACCCAGTCAAACAATGGTAGGGGTCAGAGCTTTCCCAGCCAGTAAACTTTTATTCAAAGGGAATAAAACACTCTTTGATTCAACAAAAGTTCTTTTATATTGCATAAGCTATATGTGTAGAAGATTAACCAGAGCTTCTGTTTTGGTAGAATTGGATTACTCCATATGTAAGGTACAAATCTATTTATTGCCTTTATGCACTTTCCATTGTTCATTTTAAAGTATGTATAATTTAGGGCTCCTTTTACGAAGGCGCGTTAGGGCCTTAACGCGCGAAATAGCGCACGCTAGCCGTTACCGCTTCCTCTTGAGCAGGCGGTAGTTTTTTGGCTAGTGCACGCTAATCCGGTGCGTGCGCTAAAAACGCTAGTGCACCTTCGTAAAAGGAGACCTTAATGTCTGTTTTGCATGTTGTTATTTGTTTTGATTATAGATTTTGACTCCTGAGGCAGGCGAGTTTCTGCCAAAACACAGATCCATGTTGTGTCAAAGAGTGTTTGATTTGGTCCAGTCTTAGTATCCAGGGGTGTTCCCTTTTGCTTTTTTGGCTTTTTTTTTTACCAAGTTGCCTAACCCTCCATTGTTTCAGGTACCACAGCAAAGATTGTGAGCCTGTTGGGACAGATAGGGAAAATACCTAAGAGTACCTGATTACTGTTCAATCAGTGGCGTACCAAGGGGGTGGTGGGGTGGTGGTCCGCTCTGGGTGCCAGTCATGAGGAGTCATGGTCCGGGAACTTCCCTTCTCACGGCCCAGTGCCAAGGCTCTGGGTAGTCCCCGTGGCCCAGCATGTTCCCAGCCTTCTCTCCCTTTACCTTCCGTGAAGCTGAAGAAACTGCCGGCCTCAGCAGTGATTCAGCTACGTCGCCCGCGGCTCCCCTTCCTGCTTTCCACGTCTGCCAATGACGCAACTTCCTGTTTCCGCTCGGGTGGATTGCAAGTTTTCCGCAAACATCTGAAAACCTGGCTTTTCTCAAAAAATGTAAGTCTCCCTCCAACAAGGAATCAAGGAAACTCTTATATCTTGGCATCCCAAGTCCTCTAAATTTTCTTCACACTTCTTCCTCTAACCCTCTGTTGTAGTTCCTTCCTATTTCTCCTACTGTAAACCGCGTCGAGCTCTACGAACGTAGAGATGATGCGGTATACAAACCTAAGGATTAGATTAGATTAGATTAGATTACTGGTAATATATAACTTTTATAAGTAATACATTATTTTTCACAATGGCCTACATATTTTTTCTTTTTTTGGGCCTCGATCAGAAGGCCTACATATTATTATTATTATTAATAATAATAATAACAGTTTATATACCGCGGGACCGTGAAGTTCTATGCGGCTTACAATGATTAAAAATGCTACAAATTAAGTAGAACTAGCAAAGTTAGAGATTAGTGACTAACAGTTTTAGAGATCAGTTATTGTGAGAGAGATTGTGCAGATCAGCTACCTAAGTACTTCAGGAACAGATATGTTTTTAGGTGTTTCCCAAATTCCCCATAGTTATTAGCATGCATAAGTAATTTTTCCAGATCTTTACCCCCATAATGCTGCCTGATATGAGAAAAGATTTTGATGATGTCTTTTAAATTTACATCCTCTAACCGGTGGAGAAACTAACTTCAAGTGTGAGCTTCTCTTATGTCTATTGGTTGAGAAAGAGAAGAGATCAGTTATATATTTAGGGGCTAAACCGAATAGCACCTACAGCAAAAACATCCAAACTTAAACTTCGCACGTGCTTCCATCGGCAACCAGTGCAGGAGTTAATAGGAAGGGGGTTATGTGATCGGACTTCTTCAACCCAAAAATCAGCCTGACCGTCGCATTTTGCACCAGTTGTAATCTCTGCATATTCTTCTGGGAAATCGCCAGATGGGTGATATTACAGTAATCAAGATGGCTCAGTATAAGGGATTGTACCAGAATTCTGAATGATGAAGCATCAAAATATGGTCTAATGGACCGAAGCTTCCAGAGTGTAAAAATTTCCTTTCTAACCAAGGAGTCCACTTGGTCTTTCATGGTTAGGCCCTGGTCCAATATTACCCCCAAAACCTTCATTGTAGGTTGAATAGGGTAACTGAGTTTATTGATGCATAGTGATGCTGTAGTGTCAAGTGAGTGTGGCGAGACTACAAAGAATTTTGTTTTTTCTGAATTAAGCTTCAGTCTAAATTCCGTCATCCATTTTTCCATCAAGTTTAGTACATACTTCTTTTGCCATAGGGGTAGCTTAGGCTAGTAACTGTAATGTATTCCTGTTTCCTAATGAAACTAGTGGCTGCTTTATGGCCCTCTGTTACTAAGCCGCAGTAGAGGTTTCTTTCGTGGCCTGGAGCGCTAAATGCTCTGATACTGCTCTAACGTTCATAGGAATTCTACCACAGCTTAATAAAAGGGGGGGTGGGGAGAGGGGGATATATTACTTTTGGAAAGGAGCTTACTCAACAGTGGTTACTCATACTTTTTTAAAAGTAATATATTACTGCTACTATTACTTTTCTTAACCTTTCCTCCAATTTATTTCCTTTCATTTGACAATTGGCATTCTTTCCTCCCAGATTTAGATTTATTGTCCATTGTTCTCTGCTTTGTTATCTTCTCAGGAAAATCGTTATATTAAATTTTAATAATAAATCATAAGACGCAACTCAGTAATATATTACTTGTATAGCTCTCTGCCTGTTAGTTTTCTCTAGAGTGGTCCACAGAAGAGTCAGCCTTTTACCTGGAGCATTGGCAGCTCAAATGTCAGAGGGATGTTTTAGAAGCAGTGTGTCTGGCCGTTGCCATTCAGGTGCTTCAATTTTATAAATCTTCCTTGTTCCTGGAACGTGAGGTGCTCTGTCAGACATAGCTGACTCCACAGGAAACAGAGGAAGAATGAGATAACTAATACTTTTCCACTGTTAACTCTAATGTATAGCACAAGGAAAATATGTAGAAATAAGACAAAAAGAATCCGTTTATCGGTCTAACTAGAGCATGGGAAACCCACAACATGAACTTTTTTGCCTTTCCACCCATCACTGACTGAAAAAAGGACAGGTTCACTGAAAAATTATTGACTTACCAAGCAGTACAAGAAAGACATCTCCAAAATCTGCGCTCATATAGACACCTACCTAAAAAGCACATTTATTCAAGACATGGATTACCCAATGAGGAGGCTAATTCAACAACCTGCGTCCCCATGACTTCTTTCTTCCATTTGCTAACTCTCCATCTTTCCTTATATCACTTTTTATTTTTAAGATTCTTTATTCATTTTTAAAACTTCAATTGTGCACAAAAGATGATGCATTTACATAAAATATTATCATTACAGCACAATATACTTAATAGAATAAAAACAAGACTTATTTTCTCCCACCCACTTCCCATTAACCAACATCTCATAAAAATATTTGTAATCAACCCTTCTATACTTCTTAACAAATGCCAAATATACCCCTCCCCCTCCCCAGATGTGCATGTTTTCCTCGGTTATACAAATAAATCAATCTTTACAATATTTAGTTAATGGTTCCCAAACTTCCATAAATTTTTTATAATATCCCTTCTGAATGGCCATAAACTTTTCCATTTTAAAGATATAACATAGGGATTCCCACCAGAATGAATAATGTAATCTGTCCCAATTTTTCCAATTCTTAGATAAGCTGCAAGGCAACTCCTATCATTATAAACAAAAGTTTATTATTTTTTTGCCGAAATTTGACTTTTTGCCCTCATAGATGTTCTAAATAAAATGACATAATGCCACTGGATTTTCTAATAAATTATTAACCTGATCCCAAATCGATCTCCAGAATTTTAGTATCAAAGGACAATAGTATAGTAAAGGATCTAGCATCCCAACTTCCAGATGACTTCTATTAGATTTGGAACTATCTACTCTATACAAGCGAACTGGGGGTCCAAAATACTCTATGTAATAAGAAAAACCATGTTTGTCTCATAGATGCAGACATTGTACATCTCAATCTCCAAGACCAAATTTGTGGCCATTGAGATGCAGTAATTTGATGCTTTATCTCAATGCTCCAAATATCACTCAGACCATTTTTTGGCTTCTTATTCAAAAATCCAGATATTAATTTATACCACTGAGCGGCCTGGTGATCCAGGAAGTCCATCTGAAAACATAAGACCAGCAAGCTATTTTGAACCTCCAAATTTTTCCATCAAGGGAACCCTTTCCTTATATCACTTTATAACCCTCCATCTTTCCAATATAAAATTTTATACAGTGTAAATCCCAGTACTGGTCCTCTTATTATAAAACACTTTGTGGCTTTAGCAATAAATATATATATATATATAAAGTATTATTATTATATAAAGAAAAAATAGAAAATACTTCAGTTTTAAGTTAAGTGCTATTTCAAGTCATAGAAACATAGAAACATAGAAGATGACGGCAGAAAAGGGCTACAGCCCATCAAGTCTGCCCACTCTGCTTACCCACCCCCTGTCTATGCCCTAATGACCCAATTTCCTTATCTTGACCCTTGTAGGGATCCCACATGGGTATCCCATTTATTCTTAAAGTCTGGCACGCTGTCTGCCTCGATCACCTGCACTGGAAGCTTGTTCCAATGATCAACCACTCTCTCTGTGAAGAAATACTTTCTGGTGTCGCCATTAAATTTTCTGCCCCTGAGTTTGAGCGGATGCCCTCTTGTGGCTGAGGGTCCCTTGAGAAAGAAAATATCATCTTCCACTTCGACACGTCCCGTGAGGTACTTAAATGTTTCGATCATGTCTCCCCTCTTCCTACGTTCCTCAAGAGTGTAGAGCTGCAATTTGTTCAGTCTCTCTTCGTATGAGAGACCCTTGAGCCCCGAGATCATCCTGGTGGCCGTCCGTTGAACCGATTCAATTCTGCGCACATCTTTACTGTAATGTGGCCTCCAGAATTGCACACAGTACTCCAGATGAGGTCTCACCATGGCCCTGTACAACGGCATTATGACTTCAGGCTTTCGGCTGACGAAACTTCTATTGATACAACCCAATATCTGCCTTGCCTTAGATGAAGCCTTCTCCACTTGATTGGCAGTTTTCATGTCTGCACTGATGATTACTCCTAAATCTCGTTCTGCTGAAGTCCTAGTTAAAGTTTCTCCGTTCAAGAAGTACGTCCTGCATGGATTTCCGCTTCCGAGGTGCATGACCTTACATTTCTTAGCATTGAAGCCTAGTTGCCAGGTTGAGGACCAACTTTCCAATGTAAGCAGGTCCTGCGCCATATAATTCTGTAAACTGCATTCGCTTACTATATTACATAGTTTGGCGTCATCGGCGAATAGTGTTATTTTACCTTGAAGCCCTTGAGTCAGATCCCCTATGAATAGGTTGAAAAGGAGAGGACCCAGGACCGAGCCCTATGGCACTCCACTGGTCACCTCCGATGTTTTAGAGAGGGTACCATTAACCACCACCCTCTGAAGTTTGCCACTCAGCCAATCATTGACCCATGCAGTTAGTGTCTCTCCTAACCCCATCGATTCCATCTTGCATGACAAACATTGTTACTGACAACTCATCTTTTTACTCACTGTCAGGAGAAATGTTTCTCTGGCATTTTAGAACCTCAGGATGGTGGAGTCTGGAAGAAGGAGAAGGGTCCCCTTGGACGTCAGAACCTGCCAGCCAGTTATATCTGCCAAGACCTGTCACTGCCAACTCCTGCTTGATGTCAGTAAAGAGCTGGGACAGAGAAGCAAAATCCTAAGCCGCTTGATGAATTCTTACAGACAGGTCCAGTTTTAGCTCATTTTCATGAGCGGCTCATAAATTCACAGGCAGTTAGCATCCCTTGTCTCCCAGCCCTCCTACAGCTAATGAGCAAGTTAATATTTGTCTTTCAGCATTGAAGTCTGAGATTGAGACGTGGGAAGAATCGAGATTTGACTGGTTCTACTGATAGCACTGTGCAGCAGTCTCCTTGTGACCTTATTTAAAGCACTAAGGGGGAATTCATCAAACAGCGTTAGGGCTTCAAGTTGCGATAAATGGCTCTTACTGTGATTTACAACAGTCCTAATGCTGCAAGGCCAAAAATTGTGCAGCAATATTTAAGTTTCCATGTGTTACCCAGTAATGAGATGCAAAACAAACAAATGCATGTTTTGCATCTCATTACTATGTTAATTGGCAAATGTGACTTGTGATGATATACTGCTTTAGGGCTGAAAAATGATGGTAAAATAGCCCCAGCTGTTTGCTGGAGTTATTTTACTATCCAGAAGCATCAGGCCATGTAAAGCCATGGCCTGATGCTCCTAGACTGCAGCCTGAATTCCTCCCTGCCAATGACCCTCCCCCCCCCCCCGGTAGTACTTCCTGGCAGTAACCGTTCCTGTAGAGACACCCCCCCCCAAGACACCAACCCCCTTTGGCAGTAACATCCCCCCCATATAACTCTCCTGGTAGCCCCCCCAAACCTCCCTGTTTGCTACTTGTAGTCCAGGAGGGGGTTCAATGGGATCTAGGGGGAGTTTGACCAGGAGCAACTCCCCATCACTTCTGGCCTCTCCAACACTACTATCAAAATGGCACCCCTAGTGGCCATCTTGTGAGACTACTGCTAGGGGCTATTTTTCCATTTTAGAGACCAGGAGCGATGGGGAGTCTCCTGGACACTCTCTCTGGACCCAAACAGACCTCTCTATGGAAAAGAGACAGCTCAAGGGTGATACTGGATGGACCATTCGGGTCTTTATCTGCTGTCATTTACTATGTTAAAATACTGAGTGGAGTGGAAAGGGTAGATGTGAATCGCTTGTTTACTCTTTCCAAAAATATTAGGAGAACGGGGGCATGTGATGAGACTACTAAGTAGGAGATTTAAAACAAACCGGAGAAAATATTTCTTCACACAGCGTGTAATTAAACGGTGGAATTTGAATGTGGTGAAATCAGTTAGCTTAACAGGGTTTAAAAAAGGTTTGGATAATTTCCTAAAAGAGAAGTCCATAGGCCATTATTGAGATGTCTTGGGGAAATCCACTGCTTATTCCTAGGATAAGCAGCATAAAACCTGTCTTACTATTTGGGATCTAGCTAGGTACTTGGTTTTGCCACTGTTGGAAACAGGATACTGGCTTGATGGACCTTTGGTCTGTCCCAGTATGGCAATTCTTATGTTCTTATATGAGCCAAGTATAGGACAATCAAGTCATTGTGACATCACTGATGAGACTGGCTCTTAGGCACTGGTGGAATGAAGCTTTATGACATCACAATCTCAGTTCTGGAATGTTGCTACTATTTGGGTTTCCGCCAGGTACTTGGGACCTGGGTTGGCCACTGTTGGAAACAGGATACCGGGCTTGATGGACCTTTGGACTGTCAAGGTATGGCATTTCTTATGTAACTTCTCTCATGTGCAACTGCAAAGGGGGTGTTATCATGGGAAGAGAATGGGCATGTTAGGGCATTGTGACCAACCTTGTTATATGTGCAACTGCCACATCTAGGTACCACCATTATACCAGTCATAGGCATGGTGAAAGTGGTCATGCTAAAGTTTGATATGTAGCCACAGACTTGCACTAGTATGCTATTACAGATTTGCCTCTCAACTTTTGAAATAGAGGCTGTGGCCATTTTGTTGCTGTTAGATTGATATAAGAAATGGCTTGGTACTGTTACAAATTGGCCCTGAAGCAGTGGATATGAACCGAGTTCCACGAAACGCTGGCCACGTTAGTATTTTCTTGATACACAAGCACTGCCTGAAGTTAAGTAATTTTCCTTAACAACTTTTCAGTAACAGCTTAATGAAACAAGAAATCTTAAGAATGTTTGCTGTTGACTGTAATTGAAATTAGGAAATGACAGAAATTTTTCAGCTATGTCTCAAGCATATGAAATAGTGTAGACGAAAGGAGTAAAAGCTGACAGAGCATGCGATCAATATATATATAAATAAGACAAACGTAAAGTAAGCTAAATAAATAACAGTATGATTTTTTAAAATATTTATTACTTAATAAAATAGGTTAGAATAAATGATTTAAACCTGGAATACGGCCAATGATTGGAGCAAAGGAGCAGGGCATCTACGCTGACAAACCCAGTTTGTGAATATGACTGCGCGTAGGCTCCAGCACTGAGGCCTGTTCCTATATACATCGGAAATTAGGAATATAATTGCACTTTTTCATATTACATATATGGGAATTGTTTGTGTAATATTATTTTGTTTAAATATTTCCCATTAGGGAACTTTAGTGTAGTGTGTTACTTACAGGGATAAACAAGAAGAAATGTAGCACCTAATTTAATTGTCTCTTGACGCTGAGAGAGGAGATCCTTTTTTCGTTCCTGAGTAGTTTTAGAAACATCAGGATATATCCATACTTTCTGACATCCATATCATTTCTGAGAATTCTTAAAGTATAGTTTCAAAATCATATTGGTGTCTTGTTCAAAAACAAAGGACACCAAAAGAGTAGCTCTTTCCGTGTCAGCTGTTAAAGTTTGATCAAGAAGTAAAGACACATTATCAAAATCAATCTGAGTCCCTTGACCATTCTTTTTCCCTAAATCCTTTTGTACATCCTTTCTATTTGGCAGGTAATATAGTTTATTAATTGGAGGAATATTATTGAGGGAAATTTTTAAATTCTAAGATAATCAATAGGTAAAACACCTGGAGCCAAAGGAAAATTCAGGAAAGTAGCTGACAATTATAAATTTTTATCTGTTCAAGTTTCCTATGGATCAAGGTATTATCCTTAATTGTAGCTGCTTCAAACTGTTGTAAATGTGTCATTTATTCATGTGTTTGCCTGGCTTGGTCTGTAAACTCCGTTTTCATTAAATCCACAGTCTTAGTTAAAGTATCGAGTTTGGTTGTAATATTAGTTGCCTCCTCTGTGGTCTTGGTCATTTTAGTCTCCATTCGTTGTAGCAGCCGCCGGATATCATTCAGGGACGCCTCCGTGGGAGCTGGTACTTCCTCAGTTCTCTTGGTTGTAACCATCAGCTGTTCTTCCGTTGACGCTGTGCCCTTGCTGGGAGACTCCGTATATCCACTTCCTGGATCACGGCTCTCTTGCCCCAGAGCCCCGGTTACAGCTGTACACGGAGGGTTAAGGGAGGGCGGAGGTGAGAGAGATGTTTCAAGGCCCGAAAGGGCAATAGGCTCTCCCATGCCTATGTCGAACGCCGGGATGTCCAAACCTCCGATTGCTTGCGTCGTCGTCGATAGAGCTGGGAAGAAGCGATCGACAGTCTGCTGGGCTGGGGTGGACGTTAGTGCCAGTGAGGATGCGGCTCTAATCACCCTCTTCCTCTTCGTATGCGGCATAGCGGGAAGCACTGAAAAATTTCTCTGCAAACGCCAGGTAATTAGGAACTCCAGCAGTTGTCGGCTCTAAACTACGTCTCACTCACAGCTCACACACCGCCGCCATCTTGGATACCATTTATGCTCATCGGGAGCATCGCGGGCCATTCAGCGCTAAAACTGTTAGCGCGGTTTAGTAGAAGAAGGGTTTTAGGGGTCCACTAACACCTGCTCCTTCTATGACTTCCATATCTTGTGCCGAGGAAGGGTCTTCTGTATTGGTTCCAAGTACTTGTGGTTTATTGGGAACAAAAGAGCAGCAGAATATTCAGTCCTCTGTGTTGAATTCTTTAACTGTGATTTCTGCACCAGTGGCATGTCCAGATTTTTCTCTGAGCCCGCTTGAACAGACTCTTTCAGATATTACATTATTGGTTGTTTGGAAGCTCATGAAAGGGATTGAATTGATGCTTAAGGTTCCATTTCTCAATTGTGTGATCTTGCACCACAGACTTCTCAGGCATCTCTACAGATAAATGATTGTTGCATTGCGATAAATGCCTAAATGATATAGCTTCCCCTTTTACAAAGCCGCGCTAGGGCCTTAACGTGCGGAATAGCGCGCTAGCCGCTACCGCCTCCTTTTGAACAGGTGGTAGATTTTCAGCTAGCGCGCGCTAATCCGGTGCGTACGTTAAAACCGCTAGTGTGGCTTAGTAAAAGGAGCCCTAAGTCGCAGTAGAGGTTTCTACCGCAACCTGAGGTGCTAAATGCTCTGATGCTCATAGGAATTCCATGAGTGTCAGGGCAGCACTGGCAAAAAAACAAAAGGAATTGACCCCAAAATATCCACAAAGAAGAAAGTCCAGAGAAAACCAAAAAATAAAAACTCTGTGGAGTGACGATGTTCCTAAATGGACTTTATTTGAAAGTATCAAAGTTCCAAAGGTACAATGAAATCATCCACATAAAATAATTCCATCCACATAAAAATAAATCATCCACATAAGAACCTTATAGGACCTAGTCCCGCTAGAGATACAGGACCCAACACGGTCCGCGTTTCGACAAAAAGTCTTTTTCAGGAGTTCCTGGGGGTCCTATAAAGGTGAATATGTGGGAAACAATTGCGTGGTGAGCAGGAAGTGAGACACTGCTTGCATTTGCAATGGAAAAAGGCAGCATTGGAGCATTTAGCACTCCGGATCATGGTAGAAACCTCTACTGCAGTTGTAGTACTTCATGTTACTAGTACCTCAAGAATAAATGTTTCCCTAATGTGTTATCATAAAATGGAACACTTGGAAAATTCCTATAGAGCTAAGAATTTAAGGAATTTGAATTTTCCTGTTACACCATCACTGTCACCTGAGATTTTGTTTAGGACATATTCGAAGGATGCTTTGTCTATTACTGACTGACACAATGAAATTATCTAATATTTACAATTTACCTTAAAAGTAGGAAATCATTGCTGAACTAGAAGGAGAGAATGTAGATGTTTCGGGGGAAAATCTCAGACATTGATTTGACTATCTTTTTGGAGACATCACAGGATGACTTTAGACATAGGGCTACCCTCCTAACAACTTTGATCAGTGAAATTGATAAATTTAGAATTCCGAGGGCTTATTTAAAAAAAAAAAAAAAATTTTCGGGATGTGGCTAGGTCCACTCAGATGAAAAGGAAGAAATTTTGGGATATGAAATCCAAACTTCTGGTCTTGGGAGCCTCATTCTTCTTAAAATGTCCTTGTTATTGTATTATAGTATATCATAATATGCAATATGCGGTCCTTTTACTAAGGTGCAGTAGCCAAATTATCGCGCACCATATATTAGCGTGTGCTAAACGCTAACGTGTCCAAAGAATATAATGGATGCATTAGAATTTTGCATGCACTAAAACGGCTAGCGCACCTAAGTAAAAGGACCCCTTTGCTTTTGCTTTTTTTTAAATTTAAATTGTTGCCAGTGCAATACAATGAATTTAAAATAAACGTTTCACAAAACACACTTTAAATACAGAAATAATTTGAAAAAAACAATCATTTTCTCCCCCCCTCCTCCCCAACTAATAAAAGTAGAAATACATATTTAATGTCAATAATATAGATAACTTAAGTATAACAAACATTAATATATCCCCTCTTTGTTTATTTTGATTCTGGTCATTTGGAAAATTTTCTGCATGATAAAGATCAGGAAGTTGATAGCGCTTAGGAGGAGAACTAGAAAAATTAAGGTAGTTTAAAATAGCAGTTTATTTATTTATTTTGCATAACTGCTTAAGTTGTGCTTATTTGCTTCCCCCACCCAGTTTCTTTAATACTTCCTGTGTAATTCTCTTGATGTGGGCTATATTTGTTTTGGTTTTTTTTAATCTGTATTTGATTTATAATAATAATGGAAAATTTCTTTGTTTCATGTTTTGAAATGATTATAAATAAAGAATTAAAAAATTGTGTTATTGCCCTGTTAATCCTACTTAATATATGGACGTCTCTGGGAAAAAGTGACTAAACTCATCATAAACAAAACAAAAAAAAAAGAGTTTATCTCCCTCTTTTACGAAGCCGAGTTAGGCTTTTTTTAATCACCAGCCATGCCAATATTGGTTCCATCACTCATAGGAATTCTATGAGCGTTGGAGCTAATACTGCTATGGCCAGTGATTAAAAAATAGCCTAATGGGATATAAATGTATTCTGTTAAAGAAAATAATATATAACAGTTTAAATGTCATCCTTTTATATGAAAAAATAAAAAAGTTACAGAAATTCAAACGTAACTTTTTCAGTCTGCTTATGGACCCATGATGTGAAAAACTGGCCATTCTTAACACTGTGGATCCAGTACTTTAGTTATCTTTTCCCAGAGCCAGTCACATCTGTGGAAATAAAAGTCAATAAACTAACATAGAAACATAGAAAATGACGGCAGAAAAGGGCCATGGCCCATCTAGTCTGCCCATACTAATGGCCCACCCCCTAACTACCTCCATGAAGAGATCTCACATGCCAATCCTATCTTTTCTTAAAATCTGGCACGCTGCTGACCTCAATTACCTGTTGTGGAAGATTATTCCAGCGGTCAGCCACCCTTTCGGTGAAGAAATATTTTCTGGTGTCGCCATGAAATTTCCCACCCCTGATTTTCAACGGATGCCCTCTTGTTGCTATAGGTCCTTTAAGGAAAAAGAGATCCTCTTCCACCTCGATACGGCCCGTGACATATTTGAATGGCTCGATCATGTCTCCCCTCTCTCTGCGTTCCTCGAGTGAGTACAGCTGCAACTTACCCAGTCGTTCCTCATACGGGAGATCCTTGAGTCCTGAGACCATCCTGGTGTCCATTCGCTGAACCGACTCAACTCTCCGCACATCTTTTTGATAATGCGGCCTCCAGAATTGTACACAGTATTCCAGATGGGGTCTCACCATGGATCTGTACAACGGCATTATGACCTCGGGCTTACGGCTGACAAAATTTCTACGGATACAGCCCATGATTTGTCTAGCCCTGGATGAAGCTTTTTCCACTTGATTGGCAGTCTTCATGTCTTCGCTAATAATCACCCCCAAGTCACGTTCTGCTACAGTCCTTGCTAGAATCTCACCATTTAGGGTGTAAGTCCTGCATAGATTTTTGCTGCCAAGGTGCATGACCTTGCATTTTGTGGCATTGAAACTAAGGGCTCCTTTTTCGAAGCCGCGTGACTTTTTATCACGCACTAACCCCCGCGCTAGCTGAAAAACTACCGCCTGCTCAAGAGGAGGCGGTAGCGGCTAGCGCGGCTGGCAGTTTAGCGCACGTTATGTGCGTTAAATCGCTAATGTGGCTTCGTAAAAGGAGCCCTAAATAACACCTCTCACCGAGATACTTCCTTTTAATTGAGCTAACATAAATACATTTTTAAAACAATGTTTATAGAAGCTGAGAAATCCTTCATCACGTCAAATTAAACTCATTTTATTTTCACTTGAAGTGATTGTCAAAAAATGTGATTTTTATTGTTTGTCATGATGTGATTTTTATTGTTTGTCTACATTTTTATTGGTTGCTTTTTGCAACCCACTTAGAACAATGGTGGTTGGGCAGGATAGAGACATTTGTAAATGAATAAATTTAAAAAAATCAGAATGTTTGCCCTGTAAAAAGAAAATGCCTTGTATTTTTGTGTGGAAATTTTCTATTCCTGCTTAGTGACCCAACATTCAGATTTATTTGTAGCCCAGTATGCTAGTTGACTTTATTTTTATTTGAGGCAGGCACAGATGCTCCGCAGGACTCATGGCATCATTTATTTTGCATGCAAAGGTGGTTCTTAGTGTTTTAATTAATAACAGTCAACAGAGAGACCACTGCACAGTGCTGTCAGTGATATCAGTCAAGTTTCAAATTTGCCCAATTCTCAGTTTTGGCCTTCAGCTGTGAGAGATTCTAACTTGCTCATTAACGGCAGGGCAGCTGGGAGACAAGGGTTGCCAATCATGCATGAATTTCAAGGTCGCCCGGAAGGTAAAAATGGACCTAACTGTGAAAGCTTTCCTGCCGCCCATAATTTTGTGTCTCTGATATCAGACAGGAGTTGATATGTAGAAATAAAAAGAAATAAAACGAAACAAAATGAATCCAAGTGATACCTTTTTTATTGGACTAACTTGTAGAGCATGGTTAGATTAGCTTTCAATTAGCTTTTTATTTCTACATGTGGAGGGGCATTTTCAAAACATACATCTAAGTCCGATTTGGATGTATGGTGCTAGAAGTCCAAAGTCGGCAGTAAGAAAATACCTATTATCAAAAGGCAAACTACCATATGTCTAGAAATAATTTTTTTTTTTTTTTTTTTAAATCCTCTATCTGGACGTCCAGACCATTTGGGTTCCCAGAGTGCAAGGACGTCTATCTTTATACCACATTTTCGACCAAAATTTCATCCAAGTCCCAAACGCCCAGAACTAGACCATTTGGACATGGGAGGGACCAGTCCTGTAATGGACTGGCCACCCAGACATGGCAACAGAGTAGTGGGGCATCTTAGAGGGCACTGCTGTGAACTTCACATAAAGGGTGTCAGATAATTATACTACTGATAAATATCTCACCACAACTCCCATATAGGTTATGGTGAGCCCCCCCAAACACCCCTAAAATCCACTATACTCACCTGTCTACAACCCCAATAGCTCTTATAGCTGTAGATGGCATCTATATGGCAGAGTAGGATTTTTTTTGGGGGGTGGGATCACATTTTCCACCATGAATGTAGTGGTTAGAGTGGCTTATGGGACTTGTTACTCCTTCTACGGTTTACTAGCCCATCCACCAGCTCTACTAGGCTTTCCTATACCAGGTGCTGATGTTCTGGAGATAGGTATGTACGTTTGTATTCTGATCTTTGTGGGTGGGAAGGGGTCCATGAGCACTGGGGGAGTGTGGGGGTGTCTTACTTTGATGCATGCAGAGGTCGTCTGGTCAGTTTTGGCACCTTGACCCTTCTAAAACAGGTCTAGTTCTAAATATCTAAGTTCTGTCCAGGATGAATGGCAAAATATTTGATTGTCGCTGCAAGACATCCATGTCTAACCCACCCTTGAGACTGCCCAAAGCCCGCCCATAACACACCTCCATCACGCTCATCTCATGCTCTGAGTGTATAGAGCAGGGGTGTCAAAGTCCCTCCTCGAGGGCCGCAATCCAGTCAAGTTTTCAGGATTTCCCCAATGAATAGGCATGAGATCTATTTGCATGCACTGCTTTCATTGTATGCTAATAGATATCATGCATATTCATTGGGGAAATCCTGAAAACCTGACTGGATTGTGGCCCTCAAGGAGGGACTTTGACATCCCTGGTATAGAGGCTGAACACCTCACTAAACAGGTTCATAGACAAAATCGCGGAAGACAAAGGCGCGCGCCGACAACTGAGCGCAAGACGGAGGCGTGCGCCGAAGAAAATGACAGTTTTTAGGGGCTCCGACGGGGGGTTTTGTTGGGGAAACCCCCCACTTTACTTAATACAGATCGCGGCGGTGTTGTGGGTGGTTTGGGGGGTTGTAACCCCCCTCATTATACTGTAAACTTAACTTTTTCCCTGTTTTTAGGGAAAAAGTGAAGTTTTCAGTAAAATGTGGGGGGTTACAACCCCCCAAACCCCCCACAACGCGGCGCGATCTGTATAAAGTAAAGTGGGAGGGTTCCCCCACACACCCCTGTCGGAGCCCCTAAAAACAGTTATTTTCTTCGGTGCGCGCCTCCACGCTGCCCTCAGTTGTCGGCGCGCACCTTTGTCTTCCGTGGTTTTGACCTGACACCCACTAAACATACAGAAAGACTTTTGATTATCAGCATTTGGACATCCAGGCAATTAGGTCGTCCAAGTGCTGATTTAGGATGCTTTTTGGACGTCGTATGTTTTTTGATTATAAGCCCCATTATCTCTAAGAGTGGACTAACATGGCTGCCACACCAAAACAGGAATTGGAAATGATTCATTCAGGCCATTAGTATCTGACTTGCAGGTTCTGACATCCCAAGGCCCTAAAATTCTTGAGGCACATTTTTGCTGGCTTTCGGAACAAAAAAGCCCTTCTTAGACTGCCAGACTGTCATGCGTAGTACTCACATGAGTGCTAGCAGGGTGCCCAAGTGCTATTCTATACCTACCTTCTTAACTTACATAGCGGGGGCTGGAGCATGGGTGAGATTTCCACTTACACATGGAACTTATAGAATACTGTAAGTTACTGGGGTACCTGCTGTATGTAGTTGTTCACATTTACCTCAGCTCTATGTTAGGTGCATCAATACTGGGTTATGCTAATATTCTATAATTGAACCTACATGCCATTATAGAAGAAGCAGTGGCGTACCAAGGGGGGGGCGGGGGGGTCCGCCCCGGGTGCCAGCCCTGAGGGGGTGTTCCCGGCCTTGCCGCTCAGTCCCCCCCCACTCCCGAAGGACCGCTCGCCCCACTGACCTTCCAGCACACCTATGAAGCAGCCCGCAGCAGGATCGCGACATCAGCAATCCCTGAGCTGCTTGGGCGCTGCTTCCTGCGCCGCGGTCCCGCCCCTCCTCTGACATCAGAGGAGGGGGCGGGACCGTGGTGCAGGAAGCAGCTCCTAAGCAGCGCAGGGATAGCTGACGTCGCGATCCTGCTGCGGCTGCTTCATAGGTAGTGCGGGGAGGCCAAGGGGGCGAACGGTCCTTCGGGGTGGGTCGGGGCATCAGACCTTCAGGGTGGGGCGGGCGGGCAGACAGGCAGGCAGGCTTTCAAGGGGGAGGAGGGTGACAGGCAGGCCAGCCTTCAAGGGGGGGTGCAGGCCTTCAGGTGGGGTGCAGACCTTCAAAGGGGTGCAGGCCTTCAAGGGGGGACAGGCCTTCAAGGGGGGGACAAGCAGGCAGGCCTTCAAGGGGGGGACAGGCCTACAAGGGGGTGGGACAGGCCTTCAAGGGGGGGACAGGCCTTCAGGGGGGTGCAGGCCTTTGGGGGGTGCCAACCTTCAAGGGGGTGCAGGCCTTCAAGGGGGGGACAGGCCTTCAAGGGGGGGACAGGCAGGCAGGCCTTCAAGGGGGGGACAGGCCTACAAGGGGGTGGGACAGGCCTACAAGGGGGTGGGACAGGCCTTCAAGGGGGGGACAGGCCTTCAGGGGGATGCAGGCCCTTGGGGGGTGCCAACCTTCAAGGGGGTTCAGGCCTTCAAGGGGAGGGACAGGCCTTCAAGGGGGGACAGGCAGGCAGGCCTTCAAGGGGGGGTCAGGCCTTCAAGGGGGGGGATGATGTCGGATGAAAGGGTAGTTAAGAAAAGGTGGATCTGTGGAGGGAGATGAAAAAAAGGAAAGATACCAGACTTCCTGGGGAGGGGAGGGAAATGGAAAGGGAGGACAGAGTTGGCAGATGGATGGTTAGCATGCAGAAAGAAGAAAGAAGGAGACCATGGCAAGCAAGTTATCGGAAGAAAACCAGAGCCTTGGACCAACAAGATTTGAAATATAACCAGACAACAAAAGGTAGAAAAATTAATTTTATTTTCTGTTTTGTGATTATAATATGTCAGATTTGAAATGTGTATCCTGCCAGAGCTGGTGTTGGACTGCAAACGTGAGCTAGGATTTAACAGAGAGAGGAAAAGTCCTTTTTGTTTCTTTATTTTATTTACACCATAGCGCCAGTGTGGTTAGGAGAAGCCAAAGGGGGTGAAAAAGCTATAAAACCCACCAGGAGTTTTGAAAAAAATCACCCAACTGGGCAGGAAAATCGAATTGAAAAACCAATTCAATAGGCTAAATCGAATCGAAATTTTTTTTCCTGAATCTGGCAGCATTAGTTTGCGCTACTGTCTTAGACTTTAGGACCTGGGATTGGGGAGAGATGGCATCCTCAGTACTTTATAATGCAAGTGAAACGAGGATTTGGTCAGACTTTTGAAGGGTCTGCAGAAAAAAATATTGTATAGGCCGGGGACATGAGACAGCAGGAAATGGGAACTTTTCTTCCTTCTATTTTTGTGAATGGAAAGGCTGAAGATGTCAGAGAGTTCAGTTAAAATATGTGCTTTATAAGAAAATATAATAATGTGTTTTATAAAGTTTATAGCATAGCTGGCCTACCCAGTGAGGTGTTCCTAGTGGTGGTGGTGGCAGCATGTCAATGTGTTGAGAGGAAGAGGTGGTCTGGGAAATTCTGCTGAGCAAACTCCGGGCCCATTTCCAACCCCCAGTTAGTCCACTCCACTCAACTGGTTCACACACTGAGTGGGTCTTTGGGTGTTGTTTTGGAATCTCTTCCAGTGGTTTATCAGTATCTCCTTCTGGTCCAAGGAAGGAAACTTTGTTATCCTTAGCATTGACCTACAGAATATGTTTGTACAGCACTGCTTGTGTGGCTTTAGGCTATGTAGTGATCGAAAGAAATAAACAGACCTTTGCACATTTTTGCACTATATGGTGGGTGTATGAGGAGATTCACATTTCCTGCACAGCTAAGTCCATGTGAAGTTACCTTGTGCTGTATTTGACATCTAGCAAGGTCTCTGTTTGAAAGGAAAGATCTAAACTTAAAAATGAAGTGGCCAGAAGTTATGGTAAAAGCAGATAGTGTAGCTGGTTTTAAGAAAGATTTGGACAAATTTCTGGAGGAAAAGTCCATAATCTGTTATTAAGACATGAGGGAAGTGAATGCTTGCCCTGGATCGGTAGCATGGAATGTTGCTACTCTTTGGGTTTTGACCAGGTATTAGTGTCCTGGATTGGCTACCATGAGAATGGGCTACTGGGCATGATGGACCATTGGTCTGACCCAGTTAGGCTATTCTTATGTTATGTTCTCATCTGTAGGGGCCTTTGTTTTCACTTTTTATTTTAATGTATTTTTTTTCTGGGAACTTATCAATGTTTTTTTATAATGGAAGAGAATTAATGAGTGTGGAATGGGGGGGTAACTAATTTCTTCAGCTAAATAATTCAATCCACTTCAAACAGACATAGGAGAACTCACGCACCATTCACACACCCTCCAACCAAAAACGTCAAAAGAAAAAAACTGTTCGACAACCTCCTAGCCATTCGAGCTGCAACACTCGACCCCCAACCCTACAACCAATTGACATCGACCACATACTGCAAAACCTTCAAAAAGAAATAAAAACCCTTCTATTCAAAAAACACATAAAACCGAACTAACACAATCAGAACTGTCCCAAGCATCACCTGCAACTACTCCATATGTACTTCTGATGTCATGACAATTCAGACATAATTTATGTTATGTTATGTTTGGAATATAAGAAAATTTTCACTGCCTGTTTATCTTCTGACCATTTATTACGTTTCATGGTCATTACAAAAAATATTTTTTTCCATGGGGGGGTGTCAAAAAATGATGGGCCCCGGGTGCCACATACCCTAGGTACGCCACTGAGAAGAAGCACCTATAGTAAGAACATAAGAATTGCCATCCTGGGACAGATGGAAGGTCCATGAAGCCCAGTATCCTATTTCCAACAGTGGCCAACCCGGGTCCCAAATGAGGGGAGGATTGGGATTTGTATACTGCCGTTTTGTAGTTAAACCACCACACTCAAAGTGGTTTACATACAGGTACTTCCCTATATGTTCTGATAGGCTCACAATCTATCTAATGTACCTGGGGCAGTGGAGGATTAAGTGATTTGCCCAGGGTCACAAGGAGAAGTGCAGAGTTTGAACCCACAGCCTCAGGATAGCAAGGTTATAGCTCTAACCACTATGCCAAATGAGCATTTATGTCTGTCAATGGCTGGTGTAAATGCTTTTCCCAATTAATGGCAGTTAGGCATAGAACTGACAGTATTCTAAGTCCTGGGAACATCCATGACACTTCCCCCAGGTGCACATGTTAAAGAAAGAGCAAAGGGCAGATCCACATGTGGCTCTTAATAACTAACAATTATGTGCTTGTTAATGACTGTTATTGACATTCAGTTGAGGACGGGCTGGGAGGGTTTCGATGGCTGGGATGCTTAAATGGGCTGGAGTGAGCTTTGATGAAGACTCCAGTAGATGGAACCTCAGCACACTACCAGGCAGGTAAACTAAATTAATTTAAACTAAATTAATTTATTGGGCAGACTGGATGGACCACTTGGGTCTTTATCTGCCATCATTTACTATGTTACTATGTATTTGTGAGCTATGAGGCAATCTGGAGAAAAAAATATATATAGCAGACAGAGACTAGAAACATACATCTCTTTCTTGTTCAATTCTTAATAAAATTTCATTTACCACACTGCGCTGTAGTCTTTAATTCCACAGATTTTTCTTCTTGAATGGCACACATGCATTGTAATTGGCCATTAACTCTCTACCTCTAGACAGACAGCAGACTTCACTCTGACTGGGGATTTGTATTATTATTAATAATAATTTTTCTTCATGCTGAAGGGGGATAAGGAAGCTCGGCTCTTTTTAATATACTGTCAAAGTCACTTCACTCTTCTCTCTTCCCAGAGACCCCGTGAGCGTTTTATCTGCTTTCTCTTTTTATTTAGGTTATCATCTGTGCTTTTTACAGTTGCATTGACAAAGGTTTTCAGTTCCCATATTTATAAAGAGCAATAATGAAAGGCGGAAGGGGGGGGGGGGGCTAAAGGAGGAGAGCTATTTACAAAGTACCTGAAGGGCTTGAAAAATACATAGTAACATAGTAGATGACAGCAGATAAAGACCCGAATGGTCCATCCAGTCTGCCCAACCTGATTCAATTTAAATTTTTTCTTCTTAGCTATTTCTGGGCAAGAATACAAAGCTTTACCCTGTACTGTGCTTGGGTTCCAACTGCCGAAATCTCTGTTAAGACTTATTCCAGCCCATCTATACCCTCCCAGCCATTGAAGCCCTCCCCAGCCCATCTTCCACCAAACGGCCATATACAGACACAGACCGTGCAAGTCTATCCCAGTACTGGCCTTAGTTCAATATTTAATATTATTTTTGGTGGAGAGTAAAACTGTGACTGAGTTCAAAGAAGCATGGGATGAATACAGAGGATTTAGAATCAGAAAATAATATTAAATATTGAACTAAGGCCAGTACTGGGCAAACTTGCACGGTCTGTGTCTGTATATGGCCATTTGGTGGAGGATGGGCTGGGGAGGGCTTCAATGGCTGGGAGGGTGTAGATGGGCTGGAGTAAGTCATAACAGAGATTTTGGCAGTTGGAACCCAAGCACAGTACCGGGTAAAGCTTTGGATTCTTGCCCAGAAATAGCTAAGAAGAAAAAATTAAAAAAATTTAAATTGAATCAGGTTGGGCAGAATGGATGGACCATTCGGATCTTTATCTGCCGTCATCAACTATGTTACTATGTATATTTAATTACAGTATATCTGCTGTACACTGCCTTGGGTGAATCTCTTCATAAAGGCGGTCATTAAATCTCAATAAATACATAATAATAAACAAGTGAGCATGTGCTAACACTCTCTGCCCTGACATGTCCCCTTAAAAAATAATTACTGTACGGTTAGTTCAGCGCACATGTGGAATGCTTTAGAGCAGGGGTGTCCAACCTTTTGGCTTCCCTGGGCCATATTGGCCCCCCCCAAATTTTCTGGGGCTGCACAAATGTGCAAATGCTGCCGCAAGACAGAGGAGGGGAGCCAGCAAGACGGTAAACACCTGGGGGCAGCAGAGGAAAACGCTGCATCGCCCTCGACCGGGGCCGCACAAAATACTTCACGGGGCCTCATGCGGACCTTGGGCCGCAGGTTGGACACCCCTGCTTTAGAGTGTCCTGTATTAGGCTATTTTTGCTATGTTAAGTGCAATGTTAGCACTTAACTCAACTTAGAAAATGACCCTTTAATATACAGTATTAACTTACAAATTAATGTACAGGATGCCCACAAAAACACTCCTTGATTTTAAATGGTTACAAAATCAAATCTTATTGAAATATGTTTCTAAATAAGATGACAGCAAATACAAGTCCCAAAAAGCATGGTTAGCAAGATATTACACAATCGCTTGCACTTTCACCCATATAAGCTGCAATTTGTGCAGAAGTTACAACCTTCAGACAATGCGACCCGACAAAATGACCAGGTGTTCCTCAAGTGGCCCCCGAGATCACTGGACAATACTAATTGTGACGACTTCCTTTGGCCATACATACCTCCACTACCTGCAACTATGGATGATCTGCAGGAATGCATCACTGAAGCTATAAATGCGATCATGCCAGATATGTTTCGGAGAGTCTGGTCTGAGCTCGATTATCACATCGATGTTTGCCAAGTAACAGGTGGGGCGCACATCGAGTATATGTAATCAACAGATACCATATGAAACTTTATGAGTTGATGAAACTGTAGCCTCAAAGGTGAAAGAATATTCCAATAAATTATGGTTTTGTAACCATTTAAAATCAAGGAACATAAGAACATAAAAATTGCTGCTGCTTGGTCAGACCGGTGGTCCATCGTGCCCAGCAGTCTGCTCACGCAGCGACCCTCTGGTCAAAGATCAGCGCCCTAACTGAGACTAGCCATACCTGCGTATGTTCTGATTCAGCATAAACTTGTTTAACTTTGTCTTGAATCCCTGGAGGGTGTTTTCCCCTATGACAGACTCCGGAATTGCGTTCCAGTTTTCTACCACTCTCTGGGTGAAAAAGAACTTCCTTACGTTTGTAAGGAATCTATCCTCTTTCAATTTTAGAGAGTGCCCTACCTTGGAGAGGGTGAACAACCTTTTCTTATCTACCAAGTCTATTCCCTTCAGTACCTTGAATGTTTCAATCATGTCCCCTCGCAATGCCCTTTGTTCGAGGGAGAAGAGGCCCAGTTTCTCTAATCTTTTGCTGTACGGCAACTCCTCCAGTCCCTTAACCATCTTAGTCGCTCTTCTCTGGACCCTTTCAAGTAGTACCGTGTCCTTCTTCATGTACGGCGACCAGTGCTGGACGCAGTACTCCAGGTGAGGGCGCACCATAGCCCGATACAATGGCATGATAACCTTCTCCGATCTGTTCATGATCCCCTTCTTTATCATTCCTAGCATTCTGTTTGCCCTTTTCGCAACCGCCGCACATTGTAGTGTTTTTGTGAGCACCCTGTATATTAGAAATTCTAGCATTCATTACATTTTTTAAAAAATCAATACAAATGTGTGAAATGAACTGAAAAAATGTCCAAAAATAAGGTCTGAAGTGATCTGAAAATGAACCAAAAATTTATTGACAGTGTGCACGTCACTAGAAAGTATGCAAGGCTTTCATAATGAAAGCCTTGGGCATTACTTTGCTATCTTGCCCTTATCTCTGACAATTGGTGACCAACTGGGGCAACTTTGACAAAGACCATCGTTAGACAAAGTGATCAGTGCCTCTTGACAATGAGGAACAGTGAGTTTGTGTGTGTTGTTAGGGGGGAGGGGGTTATTTGTCTCCAATAATATAGCTAAACTGGTGACTCAGGTGCTCTCAGAGCATTATTCTTGGATTCTATATATGGTGCCCAGATTTGGGTACGCTCCCGAGATGTGTACACAACTTAATTGGCTAATGAGGTATTAAAGTAAAGTCCCCCAATGGGAAAATAACAAATATAATATTACCTATGAGGTATTAACCATCAATAACTGGATACCAACAACCAATTACTGATGTTAATTAGTGCTAATTATGATTTGGGTTTGCATTCCAGCTGCGCGCTATTCTGTAACACTGGGCAATTATATCCCATAGCATGCCATGGGAGAAGCGTGGGCGGGTTAGGGGCAATCTAAAAGTTGCATTCAGTGCACCTAGCTTGGGTGCAAGGATTTACGCCTTGCATAAATCTGACATCCAGAGAATTGGCACTAAGCACTTTTCTATAAAGATTGCATGCCCTTTATGGAATAGCATTTAGTGATGATCTTTTCCAGCTTCCATTTTTGAGTGTCATTTGTAAAATTCCCCCAATATACGATCTATAACAAAATCTGATTCTCTCTCTCTTCTCCGTCCATCTTGTTTTGACTAATCACTCTTAAAATGCTCTCTTTCACCCCATCCCATCCAGTTATCATTTACTAGCAGTCTCTCTCTCCAGTCACATGCTAGTCTATTCCTAGTTTGGTACAGACTTAAGGAGACATGAACCAGAATAAAGTAGACAACCACATACAATGGAGAAAAACAGACCTCAATATGTGTGGCTCCTCGATTTACAAATAAATCACAATAAAGCCCATATCATCAGAGGTCTGAAAAAAAACCCTCCATATAACATATACATACATTCATATCCAATTAGTTCATTTATAATGTGTCCACAATAATGCTATTGTAATATGTCCACAACCATGTACTTGAACAAGGCTTTTATAACATCAAAATGAGCTGCTGAAAATATTCTGTATAAACGTTTCACAGCTTATCAGTATTTCAGAAAGACAATATTTAGCTGAAAGTCTTCAAATGACACCAGCTGTAATTTGATTTTTTCTAACATCATATAATTTACTGGCTGTAAATGTAATAAAGCTCCTGACAGAGGCACTCCTGTTTCACCTCTCCAGGTTACATCAGGGGGAAAACAACAGCTCAACAACACTCGGCCATTTTGAAAACATGGCCGAGTGGCATGCTTTTAATTGAGCTGTTGTTTTTCCCCCGATGTAGCCTGGATAGGTGAAACAGGAGTGCCCCTGTGGGGGGAAGGATGCAGTGTGGAGAGACTAATTTATCGACATCTAACTTGGATGCCTATTCTCTGCCCCTAACCATGCCTACTTTTCATGTAGGTGTCGTTAGACATCAGAAAACACCTCCACTTACAAGTTGCTATGTAATGTGTGGAATTCCGTGCCTAACTTTTAATTTTATTTTTTTAATCAATTATCCAATTAACTTTAATGGTGTTGTCAATTACTACACCATTTAAGCTAACTGACTGAATTTAGGTTAGGTGTGGATTTTAGTTAGGTGTCGTTAGGTGGCCTTAATTATGGTGCCTAGTGCAGTGATTCCCAACCCTGTCCTGGAGGAACACCAGGCCAATCGGGTTTTCAGGCTAGCCCTAATGAATATGCATGAGAGAGATTTGCATATGATGGAAGTGATAGGCATGCAAATTTGCTTCATGCATATTCATTAGGGCTAGCCTGAAAACCCAATTGGCCTCGTGTTCCTCCAGGACAGGGTTGGGAACCACTGGCCTAGTGGCATCTAAGGTACCATTTATAGAATCAGGCCCTTTTTTTAAAACTTTTACGTGAGTACATTTTTTCATTTTTTTAAATCATTAATAAGGAAGACATCTGGCAAAGTCAAAAGCGGTCAAAACGGCAGTCAGGGAGGCCAAACTCCGAATGGAGGAGAACCTTGCGAAGAACATCAAGAAGGGCGATAAATCCTTCTTCCGGTATATTAGTGACAGAAAAAGAAATACAGATGGGATAGTACGCCTTAGGAAACCCGACAGGAACTATGTAGAATCGGACTCTGACAAAGCCAAACTTTTAAATGAATACTTCTGCTTGGTCTTCACTTGCGAGGCGCCGGGATCCGGCCCTCAGCTGCCGATGAGGGAAAACTCGGAAGACCCGTTTCGAAATTTCAACTTTACGCCCAGCAGTGTCTACGAGGAGCTATCAAGACTCGGGGTGAACAAAACTATGGGACCGGACAAACTACACCCCAGGGTGGTCAGGGAGTTGAGTGACGTCCTGGCGGAACCGTTATCCGCGCTCTTCAATTTTTCCCTAAGTACAGGAAGAGTCCCATTGGATTGGAAAATGGCTAACGTCATTCCACTCCACAAAAAGGGATGCAGGACGGAGGCTGAGAATTATAGTAAACTTATGGAAACACTAATCAAACGCCAATTGGATACGATCCTGAAGGAGGAGAATCTACGAGATCCCCATCAACATGGTTTTACGAAGGGAAGGTCCTGCCAATCAAATCTGATCAGCTTCTTTGACTGGGTAACAAGAAAGCTAGATATAGGGGAGTCCCTGGACGTCGTGTACTTGGACTTCAGCAAAGTGTTTGATAGCATCCCACACCGCAGGTTATTGAGCAAGATGGGTTTGATGGGACTGGGTGAAACATTAACCACATGGGTTAGGGACTGGCTTAGATGTAGACTTCAGATGGTAGTGGTAAATGGTACCCTCTCCGATACGATGGAGGTGATCAGCGGAGTGCCGCAGGGCTTGGTCTTGGGCCCGATCCTATTTAATATCTTCATAAGAGACTTGGCTGAGGGGCTTCGAGGTAAAATTACATTATTCGCCGATGACGCCAAACTATGCAACATAGTAGGCAACCGCACAACAGATGAAAGCACAGTGCCCGACAAAAGCTCAATGCCCGACAGTATGACGCAGGACCTACTCCTGCTGGAGCATTGGTCAAAGACTTGGCAACTAAGTTTCAATGCCAAAAAATGCAAGGTCATGCACCTTGGCGGCAAAAATCCATGCAGGACTTAAACCCTAAATGGTGAGATCCTAGCAAGGACTGTAGCAGAATGTGACTTGGGGGTGATCATTAGCGAAGACATGAAGACTGCTAATCAAGTGGAGAAAGCTTCATCCAGGGCTAGACAAATCATGGGCTGTATCCGTAGAAGTTTCATCAGCCATAAGCCCGAGGTCATAATGCCGTTGTACAGATCCATGGTGAGACCCCATCTGGAATACTGTGTACAATTCTGGAGGCCGCATTATCAAAAAGATGTGCAGAGAGTTGAGTCGGTTCAGCGAATGGCCACCAGGATGGTCTCAGGTCTCAAGGATCTCCCGTATGAGGAACGACTGGGTAAGTTGCAGCTGTACTCACTCGAGGAACGTATAGAGAGGGGAGACATGATCGAGACGTTCAACTATGTCACGGGCCGTGTCTAGGTGGAAGAGGATCTCTTTTTCCTTAAAGGACCTACGGCAACAAGAGGGCATCCGTTGAAAATCAGGGGTGGGAAATTTCATGGCGACACCAGAAAATATTTCTTCACCGAAAGGGTGGTTGATCGTTGGAATAATCTTCCACAACAGGTAATTGTGGCCAGCAGTGTGCCAGATTTTAAGAAAAGATGGGATTGGCATGTGGGATCTCTTCATGGAGGTAGTTAGGGGGTGGGCCATTAGTGTGGGCAGACTAGATGGGCCGTGGCCCTTTTCTGCCGTCATGTTCTATGTTTCTAATAATAATAATAACTTTATTCTTGTATACCGCAATACCATGGAAGTTCAATGCAGTTAACAGATGAAGACACTGTACATTTACACAGATGTTACATACATGACAGAGATGAGGCATAAAAGATAAAGGAGTTACAAAATAGGGCATTTAGTTAAACTAAGCGATCAGATTTGTTAGGCCATTAAGTAGCTTGACAAGATTGGAGGAGTCGGGGAGTCCAAGGGCATATCGAAGGTCGGTGTAGGGGGGCGAGGAAGAAAGGGTTTGGAGGAGTATCAAAATATGCACTTACCTTTGCTTTCATTTACGTATTTTGGCCTAGTACTTTAAACAACACTGGTGAGAGAACACTGGTGAATAAGGGAAAGCCAGAAAACATGCTCCTTGATCCATAGCAATCTGAACGGAAGGCGAGAAGGGGGAGAGAAAGATTGAATCCCCTTTGCCAATCTGACCTCCCTCCCCTCCCTCTCTCTCAATTAAGCAACTCGGCATCGCTCCATCCCAGCTGTTAGAAATCTATCAGCGCTGACACTCACCCTACCTTAATCAACACTGATGTCTGTGTGGTTTGTGTGATAATAGGAATGCACAGTACACGCAACAAAAGAAATTAGGCCCCCTTGCATGCTGCGCACACTCTTCTCTTTGGGCCTCTCTCTTCCATAAATCATATTTAACAGTTCCACATGAACACCCTCAGGCACCAGATTAATGAGGAGGAAGCTGAGATCAAAGAGAATGTTCTCTTCCACTATCTACGAGATACAAGCGCCCTCGCCACGGAGGTCTGTGGCTGACAGGCTAAAGAAAGGCAAAAGTTTCCAACTGGAACAGCTCATTGTTCTCCGTCTCCTACCACTTGGTTCTTTCTCAGCACCTGTAGGAAACGGTGGCGTGTTCTTAGAGGCCAGGAAAGATTTGAGGCTCAGGTGTAGCCCTTTCAGGACCAAGGGACATATTTGTCCCATAACTTTAAAATCCTATAAATTTTGATTGGGATAGTCTACAGTTCTAAATTTGATATGTACGGATTCCATAGGATACTGCCTTTATGTAAACAAACTGGTTCCGACATTCATTCATTAGCGTCGTTGCCAGATTGACGAGAAGATTCACTTGCCACACTGTCCATAAGCCAGAAGTGTGATTTTTTTTAAAAAAAATAATGATATTTCACAAAAAAAATTAATTTTTTGGCATCTGCAAGCCCTTTTTACCATAAAAATGTCATCAAAACCACAAAAATTGGCCTACGATCCTTATGGTCCTGAAAGGGTTAACCCGGAGTTTGTGATGTCGTTTCTTTCCTAAACCTTGGAAGCAAAAGGTAACCAAGAAAAAACAAATGATACCGTGGTGGCAACATATTTTTTAGACTAACTAAACACACTTCTTGCCTAGCTTTCCAAGTGGGTTGGTTTTTTTTTTTGCTAGAACAATCCAAATACTCATATAACTAAATATACAGGGATAGATTTAACCAAGTGAAAAGGCTTTTCCCAGTTATATTTTGCTGGCTGACTCCAGAACACACATTCATTCAATTTTCTATACCATTCTCCTAAGGGAGCTTAGAATGATTTTTACATGAATTTATTCAGGTAACATAGAAACATAGAAATAGACGGCAGATAAGGGCCACGGCCCATCAAGTCTGCCCACTCCAGTGATCCTCGCTATCTATCTTTGCGGATAGATCCCACATGCCTATCCCATCTGGCCTTAAAATCCGCCACACTGGTGGCCTCAATAACCCGAAGTGGAAGACTATTCCAGCGATCAACCACCCTTTCAGTGAAGAAGAACTTCCTAGTGTCACTGTGCAGTTTCCCGCCCCTGATTTTCCACGAATGCCCCCTTGTTGCCGCGGGACCCTTGAAGAAGAAGATGTCTTCTTCCACCTTGATGCGGCCCGTGAGATATTTGAATGTCTCGATCATATCTCCCCTCTCTCGACGCTCCTCGAGTGAGTAGAGCTGCAAATTCCCCAACCGCTCCTCGTACGGGAGCTCCCTGAGTCCCGAGACCATCCTGGTGGCCATCCTCTGGACCGACTCCAGTCTCAGCACATCCTTGCGGTAATGCGGCCTCCAGAATTGCACACAGTACTCCAGGTGCGGTCTCACCATGGATCTATACAGTGGCATAATGACTTCAGGTTTACGGCTGATGAAACTCCTGCGTATGCAACCTATGATTTGCCTTGCTTTGGATGAAGCTTGCTCCACTTGGTTTGCCGACTTCATGTCTTCCCTGACAATCACTCCCAAGTCTCTTTCTGCTACAGTTCTTGTCAGGATCTCGCCATTTAGGGTGTAGATCTTGCATGGATTCTGGCTTCCCAGGTGCATGACTTTGCATTTTTTAGCATTGAAACTGAGTTGCCAGGACCTAGACCAGTGCTCCAGCAGAAGTAAGTCATGCACCATATCGTCTGCCATTGCTTTTTTGTCTGTTGTGCTTTTGCTCACTACATTGCACAGTTTGGCATCATCGGCAAACAATGTTATTTTACCTCGGAGCCCTTCTGTCAGGTCTCTTATATAGATGTTGAACAAGATCGGGCCCAGGACGGAGCCCTGTGGCACTCCACTTATCACCTCCGACATCTCGGAGGGAGTGCCATTCACCATCACCCTCTGAAGCATTTTTCCCTGTCTGTCCCAGTGGGCTCACAATCTAACTAATGTACCTGGTGTAATGGAGGAATTAAGTGACTTGCCCAGGGTCACAAGGAGCAGGGTGGGTTACTTTGAACCCACAACCTCAGGGTGCTGAGGCTGTAGCTTTAACCACTGCGCCACTCTAGAAATCAAAATGTAGTAAAAGTGAGCCGAGTAAAAAGACAATCAAGCCATTATGACATCACTGATGAGATTGGCTCTTAGGCATTGGTGGAATGAGGCATTGTGACATC